>NC_066268.1:5171515-5474545 GCF_905404315.1 Leptidea sinapis
CTCTTCATTTCTGATTCGATCTCCGACGACCTGTGCAGAATCGCCGGAATACGTTGGATGAGGGCTAAGTCGTGGATTGGGGGAGGCCTTTGTCCAGTAGTGGACGTCGTCCGGCTAATGATGATGATGATGATGAAACTTTCGTCATCGCGGAACTTTAACCTATTTTGAATGGGTGGTAGTTTTTGACGTTTAATAAGTGATTAAAATATTTAAAATTCAATTGACATACCAAAGTGGGACTTTGTGTCCTACGGGTAAAATAAATATCTTTGAATCTTCTAAATCTTGCGCCCTGAAACTACTAGGCGAACATGACTTAAAAGCAGTAGTAGAAATTAATGATTCAACTTCATCCCTACTACGCGACCGGCTGTTATGCAACATGCGATAGATGGACGAAAAAATTTAAGGCAATGCAATAAATGTTTCACTTTAATAATATTTTGTGTGTCGTTATAATAAGTCAAACATGTTATTAACTTTAATATTTAAAGAACATATTATAATAAAATTTTCGTCAAGTAATTCAATATGGCGTCTGATAACTTAAAAAGTTTATTGACATGATTTTTTTAAATATGTTTATGTTTTATCTAACTGCATTAGTATCAGAAATAAAAGATGATATTAATATTTAAACAAATCGCTCCTTCTAGTTACACATTATTCAGGATTTTTCAAGATGGCAACTCCTATAGATTCTGTGACACACTGACCTCTACTATATACCACTGGACTGGTGGTTGTCAATGTGCTTTTGTGCCTGTTTTATATTCACAATTTTGGCGCTCTTGACCATGTAGCGAGAGTCTGCGGTACTAAAACTAATGATGACAACCTCAGCTAGACAAAACTCAATAGATTGTAAGAAACTTATTACAAAAAAAAATATTTGTGTGCTTTATTACGTTGATTCTTGAAGTATAAATAACACGGAAACGAACGAAATTAATTCAAAATGCAAAAATACTCCAGAGTACTATACGGTTCTTTCGCAGCCATTTGTATTACACGTCAAAATTAGTTCTCTGGACGCTCGCGAGTGGCGCTTCAAATAGGCACAAAAACTTTGCTGTCAAACATAATATGGAACAGATTGTCCAGTGGTATTTATTACAGGTCAGTGCTGTGACAGAGGAAATACACGTTGCATGCTAAATTGTTTCCATTTCATACTAAACTAATTATTTATTACAAAATCGTACACTAAACAAATATCCCAGTACTAAATATATAAAAAACTCGAAACTCACTCACTCTAAATAGTAACACTATCTAACTTAAATACAACCGCGTCACGGAAATGTCAATGTGTCATCTCTTCGCGATGAAGAGACACAACAGAGCACCATATATTTAAAACCAATACTTTTGTTACATGAAGAACTCCCGGTTTTCTTGTGGTGGTCAGGTGTGCCGCAGTTGAGTTGCCGTGGAATTGCCTGAAGAAAAAAAAACGTATTAAACAGTTAAATGGAAAATTTAGGCCCATCAAAAGGCGTTTCATAGAGAATTCATACGTGTTATTTCGTAGCATCAATAATATAATAATTACAAGAAGCGTTATATATATATATATATATATATATATATATATATATATATAATATAAAACGTTTTAAGCTATTGCATAGCTTCTATCGCGGGCCTTGAGCGTGGAGACCGAATCCAGAAATTCCGTAACGAAAATAACCTAACACTTACTTACTAGATGTATATAGACATTTCGGCACAGTCATTACAGTTGCCGTGGAACAGCGGTTATCAGGTATGCTTTTTGTGCAGAAGGTCCCAGGTTCGAGCCTGGGGTACATCTTGATTTTTTTATTTTTTTATCACTTTTTTTTAATTTTTATTAGTATTACAAGCATTTTTATTTAGTTTTACCTGTCCCGTTGTCTGTCTGTAATCAAATCTTGCAAGTAAAATTTTACTCAGTTCCCATTTGCTTTTATTAGAATTTTTTATCAAAAAAAAAATACTTCATAAATAAAATAAATAAATAATTATAATTGCATAAGTTGATAAAAAATGCTATGCAATAGCGTTACCGCGGCAGTCTCCGAGTGCCACACGTCTTTTTTTATTATTTTCAAATGCTTCAGCACTGGTCTAATGTAGGTAATGAAGGTAGTAATGAAGGTGATAAATAAATAATTATTATCATTTTCCCCAGCGAATTAATGTTTAACATTAATATTATATACTAGTTTTCAATAATTAAATATGTATTAATTTAACAAACACAAAGAACATAAAATTTAATTTAAAATTATTATATCAAGCGAAATAGCAATACCTGTTGGGCTTTGGCAGTTGGCAACATCTATTATTGTTATTTCTATGACTCGCAGGCCACGCAGTATTGGGTCTGTCAAATGAATGCCCCGGGGATTGTATACTCTCTCGTTCTGTGTTGAGATGAATTTTGATATTTTCCTTAAATGCTGAAATAAGCATATTGTCAAAATTAATAATAGAACCAATGCAATCAAAATATAAGATAATTTTTAGGCTTCCTGTACATAACACCGGATCCACAAACATACCACATTAATGCCATGTTAATAAATGAAATACCACAGTCCAGTAAAGCATTGTCAATGAAACTAATATAATGGCTGCTAAGAATTTCTACATTGATATTGTACTACATCAACATTAACAGTGTTAACAACTTATAAATAAATCATATATAAGAAATCACCCACTGTAAATGATTTTTTTTCGAATGAAATGTACATAACATCGGTATGGCGCTGGTGATGATATTTTTTAACTAATGCAAATACATTTCTAGAATTTACGGTTATTGAATGATTATGATTCAGGTCAGATATTTATGAAGCAAATGTGGTGTGGAGAATGTGAATGGAAGTGAATATGATCAATCTTATGGCTTGTAATAAACATAATTTAGAAATTCAAACAAGACATTCAGCTGGGGTGAATAGGCCCAGGATTTTGAATGTTCATTGGTCAAGTAATGATAACAACATATTGTAAGCAATCATTATTGGACACGTTGCAATATAGATCTATATTTTCGTCAAAGGCAATTAAAATTTAAATTACAACACTAAGAAAACAACAAAATCTTTTCTTGCCAGTATGCAATGGAAAAAAGTATCCAAAAACTAAGAAGAATACACAAAACATTTTTTTGATATATAAAACAAAACTCACAGATGCACTTATACTTAACGTCTTAAACTTAAATGGAAATGGTCAGGTGATATAGTAAGATTACATGATAAAAGATGCACACTACAAACAACAAAATGGACAACAACAGACTACAGCAATTGGAAAGAAACACACAGGGTGACAAAATATGACTGATGACTAGTAAAATCAACAGGAATAAACTGGTTCAACATTGCTCCGGATAAGGAAAAATGGAAAAACCTGGAGGAGGCTTTTACAACTAACTAATCTTTACCTAATTTATTTAAACACAACTAATATGTAGTTACACTAAAGAAAACATGTAATAGAACCTAACATTATATGGATTAATAAAACTTAAATAAATAAATAAAATTTAAATGTACCCTCACCTTTTCATAGTGTGTTTCTGTGCAGATATATATGAAATATGCAGTGAGACAAGCTAAGCAACCTTCGCAGTATGTGCTACAGTCAGCGGTTTCAGCCATCTCAAAATGTTCATTCAATTTCTCTATTGTGTATTCAAATGTTTGTCTGTCTACCTGAAAATAACATGCACAGCATAAAATTAATAAGTTTATGTTACACAGGAAGCATTTTATATTATACTAGTTGACCCGACAGACGTTGTTCTGTATATAATAAATAAAATATTTTTATTAATTTCTCAATAATATATCATAACATCAAGAATTATTTCGTAAAATATGCTCCCTGTTGTTGTAATGAAATTGTTTCACAACAGAACTGTCAAACCGTGCGTCAATAAATTCTCTCATAGAAAATATTATGTCCATACAAAACAAATATCGGATGACGGGGGACACATCAAATGAAAAACAAAATTGTTGTTTTTATTTAATTCCGAGGATTTTCATATTTATTCACCTTTTAAACCTTCTCTAGGCTTAGCCAAATCGGTCCAGCCTTTCTCGAGTTTTAGCGAGACTAACGAACAGCAATTCATTTTTATATATATAGATTATACTTAAGTAATTACTTAAATAATTTAAAAATAATTTTATCAGGGCCATTTAAGTTATGATTAACACATAATAATTAAGGTGATTTATTAAATAAACAAATTTTTATTTTATATTTTTTATTCTTTTTCTTTCACCAGTTACAAAAAACTTGGTCACACATAACCAGAATAATAATAATATAATAATTATAATAATAATAGAAAGGTAACCTGAATATATCAAAATAGCTAAAATTAGGTGATAGGAAATGATCACCACCCAGTAAGCCCACAGTTATGGGTGGGGATAGACATAAAAAAACCGACATTTAATTTATTCACAATAAACACCATCCGAACCTAGAAAAATCTCTTACAAAATCATAAATTTTTCACCGAGCTCCCCTGTTAGACCCGAAACGACCAAGCTTGTACGAGTTGTTGTATGAGTAAGCTTGCAAATTTAATCTTAACTATAATAGAAGTAACTGTAGCAGATAATGAAGAACTACCTATACAACATCATTTCAGCCAGAAGATATCTACTGCTGAACAAAGGCCTTCCCAAAGATCCCCATGACTATCATTCAACATATTCCGATGAACTCGACCAGATTGTCAACTGACAATCCACCAAAATGAGTCCATCTTAGCCAATTCATCCCTACCAACACTGTCTTCCGGTATGTGGTGGGTTGTAAGGCACAAGGACTTAACTGCCCCAATGGCCATCTGTACTGTACAACATGAAAAGCTAGAATCCAATAAAATGCTAAAACAAAGAGTCAAGTACTAACAGCCAATAAAGTTATAAGTACAAAGTAGATAAATACAATCAAACTGAGTATTAAACTCAGGTTGCAATTGTTTTTGAAATAAAATTACAACTTGGACTTGATGTTCTCGTTTTATTTGTTACACAAAATTACTTATTACAGTGTATTCACAATGCAAAGAAAAATAGGTTGCACATGGAACCAGAGGAGACCTCGAGCAAGGTGGGAGGATGAATTCAAACTCACAGCGGGCCCCGAACTGGAGAAGAGCCCTTGCCAAGCTGCACACTGAGTTACAAGACATACTCTAACTCAGAATGAAAGGGCTTAATAGATAGATGGATTCACAAAGCTCACAGTTTGCCTGTTGATCATAGAGTACTAAAACAGATGGAACTTTTTACTCTATTCTCAAAATTATAAAACCAATACAACACTACACCATTAAATCTATGAATTCGCTACACAAACTAAATCACACTGAACTACACAAGCCTATACAAACAGGACCCAACAATTAACCTTCCTAAATTGGCACTAGATTTTTCAGATACACCAAGACCGAGTGTGCCGTACAGCACCCACCACCCTCACCAAGTTGTGACCCTTATTTTGTTTATAAGATGGTTTATTTTGCATGGTCTTATAGCGTGCTCCAATAGCTTTCAAATACATTCACTCAAATCATCCTCATTTTAAGCAATCTATTGCTACACATACAATAAAACACATTGAAAGAACCCTGTGTGAGCACCAATGTGATTGCTTTGATTCACTTTGGTTAAAACAGACATGAAACAAATTATGACAACTAATGCAATAATCATCTTTAATGCTAATCCTTCTAATGAAAGTGATAAATTAGCAAGTTAGATTAATAATAGCTCTCTGGAATGCCAATAAACTTTCACAACACATTCTAGAAGGGAAAATTAATATCCAAAACACACTTTACATAGAGAAACTATGAGTCATGGTGCTTTTGGTGTATGTATTTTTATACTCATCCTAACTTCCTATTTGGCCAACTGAATCAAAAAATCCCAGGAACCATTTGAAATTAGCATCTCAAATGCTTAATCAAATCTTGATTCTACAGCAACAACACTTTTATCATCATCATTACAACATTCTACCAACTTCATAAAAAGTGGCCTCTAGTGTTGCAAGTTGTGATCACCTAACATCAGGTGATGATATTTTGTACTCTATTAAAAAAATGTTGGTCCTTTTTTTTTAATAGACTCAAGAGTTTCTAGAAATAACTGCTCAGGGACATCTAAAATAAAATTATGTATGATGCCTATTTATGTTTTTTATATTATTTATAGATGTTATAACATTTATATATAACATTGCATTTCTACAGGTGATTGAATTTTTGGCGACTACTATCACTAATAATCATTTATCAGATTCAAGATTAATGATATTGATAATAAAATAACTGTCACTGATGAATTCAAGTAAATTTTCACACTCAATTAGTTTTTAAACACATAAGTACAAGACCACAGTTTGACCCATTTAAAGATGAGGTCATTAATGCAAACAGAATTATTGCAATTTAACTTACTCTATCTTCCAATTCAGGTGGAAATCTTGTTTGAAACTTAACAGCTGTTCCTTCAGAATAGTCTCTTTGAATAAATATCTTAATGCCCTGCTGTGTAGGTGTTTGTTGACTACCAGGTGTGTTAGGCCCCGAAGGTATACGATTATTAGCCATTATCAAATGCAAACAATATTTTTGCACTTATCAAACTCAGCGTTTCTGTTATCACTTTCCTATCAACATAACTAGTAGCTTTTACTATGAGATCACGGCACTTTTAACGTAAAAAACTAATCTATAGATCTACAGAATCTAGATTATTCTCAATATTTAGGAAATAAGATTTATAACAGTTTGCAGTCTGCACAATACGAATAGGATAGGAAGTGGATAGGAATAATATAATCATGGTTGTCTGACAGACGACAGTGACAGCTGATGACCGACCGTAGAGCATAGAGTAATAGAGTATTATTTGTATTACGTGACAGCTCCACCATTTATAATGTTTTTATTACAATTTGTTTTAAGCATGAGATGCCAAGTTTAAGCAAGTTCATAATTTTACAGACAGTTAAAAATTCCGCCATAGATCGCACCCTTACTGTAAGTCGTTAAGGTGTTCCAGTGATCATCATAATATTTTACTACGACAATTACATGACCATAACGACGTTACGATAGTTGACCCATATATCCGGATAGCAAAAAAAAAAGATTTGGCCTAGTATCGTTAATTTGCTCCTAAGAATTGAAGAGTTCCGTTACTTTGTCATTGATCCCATTATCAGAACCTAACAAAACTCTCAACAAACTTTTTTTGAAGTATATCGTTTCCAATAAAAAAAGAATTATCGAAATCGGTTGGCGCGATATTGAGTTATTCGTAAATTTATCGCGCACATTCTTATAGCAAATTAAAGATTTTTATGGTTTTCCCATGGTTGCCATTGCCAGATCTAGACCAAATTGCAATGGGACCACAATAGGAAGTACCAGCTTTAAAATAATCAAAATCCGTTCACCCAGTCCAAAATTTTGAGGTAACAAACATAAAAAAACCAAACTGACGAATTGAGCACCTCCCCTTTTTTGAAATCGGTTAAAATATGCATGTATTTTATATTTAGTTGAAATATTAACTACATAGAAGTGGGAGAGTCACGCTGCCGTCTTTTGACGTCAGCACAATCGGGCCAGACTCGTCCGGGTTAATTACCACACTCGCACAGAACACCGGTGTCAAGTTGTGGCCTAGTGCCACTATGTTTCGCATAGGTAAGTGTCATGGACCGGTGGCCATCCCACCAAGAATATGACAGCGGATCTTAAAAAGATTTTACCCCAGGCGGGTACTGGCACCCTTATCCTAAAGGCGTAGTCCCTGACTCATGTAAGTCAGCTCTTGTCCATCCGATCCAAAAAAAAGAAGATAGTTCGGATCCGGCAAACTACAGTCCTATTGCTATTACCTCCCTGCTCTCCAAAATCATGGAGAGCATAATTAGCCGTCAGCTCTTGGTATACCTAGAGGGTCACCTGTTGTTCAACGACCAACAATACGGGTTTCGCCATGGTCGGTCGGCAGGTGATCTTCTGATATACCTATCACATAGATGGGCTGCGGCTATTGAAAGCAAGGGGGAAGGCCTGGCAGTTAGCCTGGATATAGCGAAGGCCTTTGATCGTGTATGGCACAAGGCGCTCCTCTCAAAACTTCCATCATTTGGGCTTCCCGAGAGCTTGTGCAAGTGGACCTCCAGCGTCCTCACTGGGCGCAGCATACAGGTCGTTGTCGACGGATATTGCTCGAACCCGAAGCCCGTGAATGCTGGAGTGCCCCAAGGCTGTGTGCTGTCTCCGACGCTGTTTCTTCAGCATATCAATGATATGTTGGACACCTCCAACATTCATTGTTATGCAGACGACAGCACTGGTGATGCCGTATACATGGGCCATGCAGGTCTCTCTCGGGAAATCGTCTAACAGTGCCGGGAGAAACTTGTGTCTTCTATCAAGTCCTCTCTTGAGAAGTTTGCGGAATGGGGAAAATTGAACCTTGTTCAATTTAACCCCCAGAAGACTCATGTTTGCGCGTTTACCACTAAAAAAACCCCATTTGTCGTATCACCGCTCTTTGACAACACTTCCCTTAAAGACTCGCCTAGTATCGGAATACTGGGTCTCAAAATCTCGAGCGATTGCCAATTTCATGGTCATCTGGAAGGCAAAGCCAAGTTGGCTTCAAAGAAACTGAGCGTCATTAATAGAGCACGGCAATACTTCAAGCCGGCCCACATACTAGCGCTCTACAAAGCCCCGGTCCGGCCACACATGGAGTATTGCTGTCATCTCTGGTCTGGCGCACCCCAGTCTCAGCTCGATCCATTTGACCGCGTGCAACGCAGAGCAGCTCGAATTGTCGGGGACCCAGTGCTCTGTGAACGGCTGGATCACTTGGCGTTGCGTAGAGACGTCGCTTCATTGTGTGTTTTCTACCGCATTTATCACGGGGAGTGTTCCGAAGAGCTGTTTAGCCTGATTCCTGCCGCCGAATTCCACCTTCGCACGACACGCCACAAGTTAGGATTTCATCCTCACCATCTGGATGTGTGGCGGTCGTACACAGTGCGGTTTTCAAGGAGCTTTCTTCCACGTACTACAAAGCTGTGGAATGAGCTTCCTTGTGCGGTGTTTTCGGGACGATACGACATGGGAACCTTCAAATAAAGGGCGTACACCTTCCTTAAAGGCCGGCAACGCTCCTGTGATTCCTCTGGTGTTGCAAGAGATTGTGGGCGGTGGTGATCACTTAACAACAGGTGACCCGTACGCTCGTTTGTCCTCCTATTCCATAAAAAAAAATGTTTTTTATAAATCAAATCAAATCGAAATCAGTTTATTCACGTAGGTCACGGAAATGACACTTATGAATGTCAAAAAAAAAATCTTATTGAATTTACCGCTACTTCGAAAAGGGTTGAGCTAATGAGAATAAGTAGCAAGAAACTCATTGCCACTCTTTTATATCAAGATTTACATTTAAGTACATCGCTTTACAAATCATTTCAAATTACAATATAATATGTAAAAATGTAAAATGATGCAACAGACACACTTATATACACTATAATCTGTATTATTATTATTTATTTTATCTTAAATATTTTTTTTATTAAATTTGTGCTGAATAATAAATATTAAATACGAAATATAAAACATCGAAACGCAATGGTATTGTTCCTAGATATTATTTTCAGTGGTTAGCGATATAGTAAATTATATGTTGGTTTATATGATAATGATATGTTTATTATTATTTACAATGACTGAAAGTGGATTTGTTAAAACGCAATCAGATAATCTACCAAAAATAGATGCGTTTAGGATGCTGTTTGATGAGTGTTTTTGTGTTTCGAACCCAGATTTTCTTCTTCTGAATTTAAAAGAGTGAAAGTTATTATGTGATAATTAATTTAATTACCACATTAATTTCTAAAACTAAACATAATATATAAATGCAGAAAATATAATTTAACTGGAATTACCATATCCATTGTTTTATTTCTGTTATTAAAGATCATTAGCATATGATTCTCATTGAGATCAATGTTAAGATTCTGTTTTATTTTTTTTGCATTTTTATAGTAAAAAACAATCAAACTAAACAAAAACGCACCCGCTCATTGTATGAATTATCACTTTAAGTAATGAAATGTCATGGACTGAATTCGTTGTATTGCGATTTAAAGGCATTTCTGGGTAAAAAAAATAGGTTCTAAATAAGTAATCACCAACATATTACATACTAAAATCTTCTCCGAAACACACTGCATCTAATAGTTCAAGAATAATTCTGATCGGTTTAATAGTTTTCACAGTATAACTAAAGGAATAAACCGGCCATACATTTATTAGTACAATATAGATTCTTGGGATACTCTGACGCCACAGAAACCTCGCGCTAAATGGCGCGTTTGAGCCGAAATATTTTGCTGGGAAAAAATATTTATTTTTTAATTGAATAAGAATGTTTTAATCTACCTATAATTTGATGTGTTTGATAATTTTTAGGATGAAAAAATTAAATTAAAGTATTTTCAAAATTCATGCATTATTGGTAAACGACTACTATATGTTTTAATACCTCAGATTATCGCTATATTACCACTTTATGCTATCACTGTTCGCCTAGTTTCGGAATATTGGGTATCGATATTTCAAAGGATTTCAATGTCATTTCGAGGACAAAGTCAATTGCTTCAAATTAAATAGATTTCATCAACAGCTCGAGACAACACCTACTTAAAGCCTGCTTACATTTATATATTCTAGAAGGCGTAGGTTTGTGAACAGCTGGATCACTTGGAGTTGCAGGGAGACATCGATTGTATGCGAACAGTGGCCTAGATTCCTACCTCTAAATTCCAATATCCTACAGTCAGCGCCACACTTAATTTATATCATGTTGGGTTTCTAAATTCGAAACAGCAAGGAGTTCAAAGCAGGTATAAAAAAAAAATATAATACGTACGTCAGAAGAATTCTCGAATATTGCAGTGTAGTGTGGTCACCTAATTATAATACTCACTAGCTAAGGATAGAACGCGTTCAAAAAAGACTTCTGAGGCACCAACTACGCAAATGACAACGTATTATGATAAAATAAAATATTTTAATATGACTAGCTTAGATACCCGCAGAAAACTCCTCGATTTGTATGTCATTCCTTTAAAACTCTTAGAAATTAAATTGATTGCCTTCCTCTTTTGCAAACCTTCCATTTGAAAGTCCCACGCAGAATCTCAAGCAACTGGTCTTCTACACCAACTTTTTAAATAATTTTTTAATTCTATTAGCAATGAGGTTGACATATTTCACGATACATTACCCAAATATAAAAAACACGGGTTAAGATTGTTAAGGCCTTAAATTATAAATTGTAATAACTATGCACTTATAATACCGATGTATATTATTTTAATACGTATTCATAGTTTACCACTTTTGTTAATTATTCTTCAATTTTCTTTTTGAATACTGTAAATGGTCCCAAACCACAAGAGGAACCGACATTCTGGTCAAGATCGCCGGAATACGTTGGATGAGGGCAGCGCAGGACCGATCGTGGCGGAAATTTTTGCCTTTGTCCAGCAGTGGACGTCTTCCGGCTGATGAAGATGTACATAGAAAATGAAACATTCAACCATAAAATTCTGCTCGATTAACGTTTAAGTGAAAGCTATCAATTATCGCTTTGGTTTCTATGTCAATCCTATGGCGTCTTTGCGCTTGTTTGATCTCCGAGCTTGTTTTTTTTTAGATTTTTGAATGTTAGTTTTAAGTTGTAACGACTTTAAAGGTTGTACTTGAAGTTGATCAACTCGTAATGGGCCAGCGTGGTAGATGAAGGCCTGACCACCGTGTAGATACACGCAGCGAGCTCCTTGGTGGGCACTTATATGAACTGACAACTATGGAAGTCCTCTTTATATAATACTTTTATGCTTTTTATTCAGTCAATTACATAGTATTCTTTAATAAATCTATATCATGGTCAAATTATAACGAGTCGATACTATCTAATTCGAATGTTTGTCCTTCTTGACAGTCCTCCTATATTTGCAGTCCGTTCCATTTCTTGCCAATCCGGTCCTAGTGGTTCCCGTTACTCATCTTAGCTCATCCTCCCATCTTTAGAACTGTCTTCTTCTTTTCCGCTTATTGTATTTTGGATAGGTGCCAATCCATTTTTGATTTGCTCCACTTGTCCTTCCCTCCTGTTGCGGGTCTACTCCGCCTCCCTTTTCATATCCCTACTACTTTTACTATGATATTCTTCATCGTCATCGTCATCAGCTGAAAGACGTCCACTAATGGACAAAATCCTCCGCCAAAGATTTCCACGACGATCGGTCCTGCGCTGCCCTCATCCAACGTATTCTCTTATCCAATCGGTTTATTACTGATTATTTTTTCACTTTTTCTCATTTTCAAAGGCTATTTCTAATATTTTGATATTTTGTAAGAGTCCAGTTTCACCATCCGTAAATTAACAGGAGCATTATTCATGTTTTGAATAGATTGCACTGTTTTCTTACAAAATATTTTTATTTGTTGTGTTATTTGAGTGCCAGTACCCTGTTTCCATGCATTTCTTGTTCTTTATACCCATTGCCTTTATTATCAAGATATCTATGTGTAAAGCAATTATTTTCAATGATGGTTCGTCGTATAATCTTCCGCAAGCCAAATATAATACCACACACTGCTAAATAGCTTCGTACAAAGGAAAGTGACGATCGTTCGCATTCCTTATGTAATACATACAGGAGGCCGCATTTCTCATATATTTTAATTCGAGTCAGACACCATAGTGAAAGATGGCAGCAAAACGGATGTCAGGCGTCGTGTCTTGCTTATTAATTATCTGTTACTACGATGGCGGGAACAGCTGATTACAAAAATGGTTTCGATATAGGCGAGTTTTATGATGGAAAGTTATAATCTAATTAGAAAAGAAAGCTGGTATTACCATTGTTTAATATTCTGTAACTAAAGATAAACCTGAAAGGGTTTAGAGATTAACATATTAATAGGTGTCAAAATGTTTCGTACTTGTCTATCATCTGTGTTACTATTTATTTTTGAAGTTATAATTAATAATATAATAAAAGATGAGAGTGAAATTGTATGATGCGCGCGCATTACTGTATCACAAAAGGTGAAGTTGGTTCTTATAATTATTTGACGTTAGCGACATTTGTTATTTTTGTTTTTTGGTTTCTTCGTCCATTATTAGAAAAGGCCAAGGGTTCAAGCCCGTACAGCCGTATTCGTTATTTAATAATTAATTGTCAAAGCCATCGTTGCAAGATTTTTAAAATATTGTTCTTTCTACAAACGTAGAATAGCACGAGGAATAAAATATAATATTAAGGATTTTTGCTTTGTTAGGCCAAAGAAGTATGAAGTTATACTACTGCGTGCATACATAAGTACACACACAGTTTTTTTTAAGTTGGAGAAAAGGCCTTAAAGTAGTATCCTATTAAGGCGGTATTCCACAAACTAACTTTAGCAATAAAGTACTAGTTAAACAAAAAATGACTTGCACCATTTGACAATTTTTAGATGACGTCATAACTTTTCGAATATAGAAGAGAGATTATAGAGAGAATAGAAGATTATAGAATCTTCGCCGGTTCAAGCTATTGATAATGTAAATAGCGACCTGTCAATAGTTTGAAATTAATATACGATATTGACACAAAGTAGAGATAGATACTTACGTATTATATTGACTTTTTATTTCACCTTTTATTACTCTTTAACTAAGCCAAGTAATACGATGGTGCAACACATTTCATAGTGTATGTTAAAGTAAGCGTTACTGTTAACGTTAAATTTGACTTAGTAAGTATAACAGCTAATATTATGCAACCCATCCTAAGTATATTACCAGTAAGTTGGATATAGATCTTTACATTAAAAATAACATTTTAATTATATTGGTACACCATTACACAAAATATCCCAAAACTAGGTATAACTAGGTGTAATAAATGTTTGTACCTCCGGGATTCGAACCTGGAACATCTAGGTACCTATGCAAAGTCACTACCACTGGCCAAAATTATATTAAGATAATTAAAAACAAAGAATTTCAATTCAAAACATACTTGCCAGTGGGAGACAGACTTGTATGTACGAGTACGTATATAGATATTAAAGTCTTCTAATGTCAACTTTTCTTCCAGTAGCTTCAAACTTTTCATGAAAGTCGTTTATGGTAGGCCTAAGCCCTGTGTTGATTTAATAGAGTGGCAATGAGTTTCTTGCCACTTCTTCTAATTAAAGCTCAGCGTTCAAGGTGAATGGTAAAAAGAACACAACTTTTGAAATTCATTACTAAGATTTCTTTGACCTAAATCAATAAAGTGAATTAGATTTGATTCGATCGTGGAATGTACGCTTAGATCTACCTTTATAAACTACCGACTGGCCTTCCTAGATAGCTATATAATGCTAGACAGTTTAAAGTGTATACTATTCTTTACAACACAACTGAACCAGGCTAACAAATATAATTTAAAAATTAAAATTACTTGTTGAACGTCAAAAACTACCACCCATTTTAAAAGTTTTACCCCAGGTCCTTTTCTGTATCTATAATTATTCAAATGTAATTGGTAATTTCAGATATAAACACGTTCAAACAAAAAAAGCTATTCAGCTTTAAAAATACCTGCATTACTTAGCTAGTTTATATAATTCTAATAATATAACATTGTTACGAAATGGCCGCGTAGGTACATAAAAAGGTCGTTACGACAGTGAACATCGCGTAAAGTGTAAACAAAAGAAAGCTCAGTAATGCCAAGTTCTTGAACTGGCCACGTACGAGTTTTATATATATTTATTTTTATATATTTATTATACCTTCTAAAAGGCTTCACACACGGCAGCTATAATGTATATTAATGTACATTATATTCCGGGACGTATAAGTTTAATTATTTATCTTAATGTATCGCACACACAACAGGTATTCTTAATAATATTATCTTCTTAGCATATACAAATTAAGTGACACGTTGTTTGTCCGAGATGGACTCCTAAACTAATGAACGGATTTTAATGGGGATTAACTTCATGGAGTGCAGTTTAGTCCAACTTGAGAGATAGGATAGTTTTTATTTCGATTTGGGACCCATAATTATTTTTATTTTCAATATTTGTTTTGTATGGACATATTTTCTATGAGAGAATTTAGTGACGCACGGTTTGACAGTTCCGCTGTGAAACAATTTCATTATAACAACAGGGAGCATTTATTACGAAATAATTTTTGATGTTACTTCAGAACTTCATTTCTACAGAACAGTATTTTTTTTTATTATCTACAGAACAACGTCTGTCGGGTCAGCTAGTACCTAATATAAATAATCTTTCCCTTCATTCCATTGGTATACGGCCCGACTCTGTATTGACATTTTTAAAGATGTATATGTATAGAAATATAGATGACTGAGTTCACAATGGCGGTCTCTTGTTGTTAGAAATTGTTTAAATATTAAGACATAATATTGACTTACTATTTTTTTTGTCATATGATTATACAATTTAGTTAGTTCTATTATATTTCAACTGGTTTTGACATTTGACATTGTGTGACTAATATCAATTTATAATTATCATTATTATAGTGTGACTAGTACCTATAATCTATATGACTTATCATTTAAATTGTAGGTACCTTTTAATTTGACATATTATTGTTATTATTTTTATGCACATACACTAGCGCTTAAGGTTCATCCTGTAATGTTAGTGTAAAATTGGAATTTTAATCTAATATATAAAATTCTCGTGTCATGGTGTTAAACTTTGAACTCCTCCGAAACGGCTTGACCGATTCTCATGAAATTTTGAGTGCATACTGGGTAGGTCTGAGAATCGGAACATCTATTTTTCATCCCCCTAAATGTTAAGGGTGGTCCACACGATTTTTTTTTTATTTTTTTTGACATTTTTTTTTGAAATTTGTTTGATTATGAGTCAGTATTGAAAAATACATACAACTTCAAATTTTCACCCTATCAATCTACGATCAATAGTTACTTTTGTATCGCGATTTTAATATGGGCAAAACAACGTTTGGTGGGTCAGCTAGTAAATAATTAAATCTTTATATTATAACTGCTGTGTGTGAAGAGCCTAATTCCCTATCATTGCTCGGTTATAATTACTTATGAAAACTGGACAGGACAGATAACCTAAAGTTAAGGCGTTAATACATGCCAGTGACCTTGCTCATAGTCCGAGAACTGGCGACCAGGTGACGAGACGAGCAGGAAGTTCAGCTGATGGCAATTAATATGCCCTGCCCATTACAATTACATTACAACACTCCGGATTCTTGAAAAATCCCAAAAATTCTGAGCGGCACTACTGCGCCATTTGCCCAGTAATTTCACTAGCTACGGCGCCCTTCAAACCGAAACACAGTTATGCTTACACATTACTGCTTCACGGCAGAAATAGGCGTATTTAAAGGTTTAAACCATATATTATTAATACATCTAGATAGACTATTACAGCTGTGAAAACTTAAATATAAAAAACCATGGTGCATTCTAGCGAACTCATAAATAAATAAATAATTTAAAATATATACTTATGTTATTATTTAAATTCTATCGAGCTAGACTATTATTACTAAAGAGCAGAGTTCACGAAGGCAGGATGACTTAAGTCATAGCATATCACAAAACGTAGTAAGGCGTATCGTAGTGCGGTATGACAAAATAACTTAACGACATGCTTCATTCTAGGCAACACAAAAAATAATTAAAAATAAACTAGGTTTAAAAAACCAACTTCAAAAACTGAAAAGTATCAAATAACTAAATAATTATAGTAAGTAAGCTGATAATAATATTAATATTAAAGGTTAAAATTGTTATTAATATTAATGGTAAAGGCACAGTAGACATACACATTATGTATACTGTGGTAAAAGTTTTGCATAAGAGGTGTATTATATTACATTTTTAGTTATTTGATACTTTTCAGTTTTTGAAGTCGGTTTTTTAAACGTAATTTATTTAAAGTTTTAGTGTCAGTTTATAATAATAATATATCATCAGCCTGAATAAACGCTCCGAAAAAGCCATACACAAAAAACAGTTATATCATCCAGGTAAACAAAAATTTTCATAAAAAATGTTCATAAAATGAAAAATTTGTATGGGACCAAATGGCATCTATTTCGCATCGAAATAAGAATTACGTAAATCGGATCATAAATCTCCGAGTAATCGGTGTACATACATAAAAAAATAGTGATCGAATTGAGTACCTCCTCCTTTTTGAAGTCGGTTAAAAATATGTGTCATTATTTTAAAAATATATAAAGGTAGACTTTTATTAAAATTAAAAATATAATCACCTCGTATCAGCATTACCCCGCCATACATATTACGTGTACAGTTAGTTTATATTGCGACTCTTATAAAACAGACAAAAATTCTACAAATATACATTTTTTTTAATGAAAATACGAGACGGGACGAGACTAGCAGGACGTTCAGCTGATGGTAATGGTAATTGATACGCTCTACCCATTACAATGCAGTGCCGCTCCGGATTCTCGAAAAACCTAAAAATTCTGCGCTGGTCACCTTGAGACAAGATGTTAAGTCTCATTTGCCCAGTAATTTCACTAGCTACGGCGCCCTTCAGACTGAAACACACACATTACTGGTTAACGGCAGAAATAGGCGCCGTTGTGGTACCTACACATAATCTAGCCGGCATCCTGTGCAGAGGAGCCTCCCACTGGTAAGTAATTTATACCATCATGATATATCCTAGAACTCATCAAAGATTAAATACTAATTAAATAGCCATAATTTTTATGGATTCTAATTGTAGCTATTATCAAAACTATATAAACATATAATAGCATTCACAAATTAAAAAAAGCGGCCAAGTGCGAGTCGGACTCGCCCATGAAGGGTTCCGTAGCAGTAAGTAACATAATATAAAAGTTCTTGTAGTTCGTTCTAACTTTGATCGATGTTTTAATAATGAAGTATTTTTAGGGTTCCGTAGCCAAATGGCAAAAAACGGAACCTTTTATTTTTAAATTAAATTATTGATAAGTAAACCATTAGGACAATAACTACTTGGTAGATCTCGTTTATACCAATTTTCGGTGGAAGTTTGCATGGTAATGTACCTACATCATATATTTCTTTTCAGTTTTACCATTCTCTTATTTTAGAAGTTAATGGAGGGGGTGGGGGACACACAGAAAATAATTAGATAGATGCCCCCCACGTATGGGTTGGATGAAAAATAATATTATTGTCACTATAACTTTTTTAAATGACTGAATCTACCATATGTTCGAAAAAAAATGTTCTCGTGATAAGAAACTCAACGACCACTCTTTTCAATCAAACGAGTATTTTATAGTGTCCGTAATATACATAAGAAATTAGTTTGTAAGGTACTTAATTCAATATATGAATTGTATTTAAATAATATCAAATATTTCATACAAAGTAATGAATAATAAACTTTATAAACATAAATTATCTTACCTTTTGAGCTTGAATTCATTGTTTGTGTAAGGATGCTTCGTGAACATAATAGTCGTGGTTAGTTGAATAGTTGATAATATATTTGGACAATTTAATTCTTTCTTAAATGTTTATATATTATAGTGTAATAATAACTTTGGTGGACCCATACAGACCTAACGTAGTGCTATCGGTTAAGGTCATTTTGATTTCGAAATTCATTCGATGGGGTCCTAAATTAGCACATGTGTTATGATTTCTATTTAATTATGTCGATTTTCAAGAGATTGTAGCTTAAGCTTCTTGATTCTTGAGTTATAGGCAGCACGGTGTGGACTGATCTGATCCATCTTTCTTTTTCTTACGGCCGTTTTCAATAACCTATATATCATTAGATAGCTTACTAGAGGTAGACAAATCTATCCTTTTACAGACAGACAGATAGCATTGGACTAACGACCGTTTTCAATAACGTATCTCTAGTTACGGATACATTGCTGTCACCGTTTAATGACAAGATCTTATCTATCCATAGTTATGTCCAATATAGTTATAGTCCAATGCTTTATGTCGATAGGTTAATTTTACAAATGATAGATACGTTATTGAAAACGGCCGTAAAACTATATTGGACATAACTATGGATAGATAAGATCTTGTCATTTAAATAGTGACTAAAGATAAATAAAATAGTGACTAATAATGAATTAAGGAAAATATTAAAACACATCTAATATGTAAACTCTCCTCCTTCAGACTAGTGCATCACTTTAAAATTCACTGCATTTTAAAGTCATGCTTATATTACCTTTTTGATATTTATATGACTTCCTAATATTTAGAGTATTTGCTACAAAAAACACACACCAGTTTCAGCATAACTTTCAGGCGATGATATCAGGTTACGTGAATAACTTATTATACCTTTGATACAGCGTACTGTCAGCATAATAATTAAAATGTATCACAACTCCTCGAAGTCACTTGCACCCGCTATTGACAGCTCCATAATACACTCATTCACCACGTCACGTATTAATGCCAGTATATATACTCTGCCCTGAACTTCCCTAGCATACATTGTGACCGCTTATCCGACGGCAGTAGCACGCATCTGCCGCCTGTGTGCCAACAGTGAATATGTTTAAGTTCGTAGTGTTGTTATCTGTGGTGGCTTTGGCCAGTGGCCAATCAGCCTCAGGACTAGTGCGGAACATTTACGATGAATGTTTAAGCCAATATTCTGTTGAGTGCGTGAAACCAAGAACCTTCGAATGGATAGCCCGAGTGTCGAACGATGACGAAATCAAAATTACTGATAATTTGTCGATTATTAAGACTGCAATTGCCGAAGATGATGAAGACGTTGATCCCAGAATGGCAAAGGATCCATCTATAGCAATTATTGATTCTGTCGATCGTTTTATCCAGACTCATTCAGTCAGAGTTCAAGTGCCAGATGAAATTGCAAAGACCGCTGCTTCTGGATACGTGCCAAGGTCGCTATTTGATGGATTACCTTCTGAATTAGATATGCCTTTGGATGGCGAAGAAGAAGTAGAAACATTCGAAGGAAGAAAAAAGAAGATCAAGCTACCCAAGCCTTTGAGGATTAAGAGCAGTGCGTTTACTGAATAATTATTACGATTAATTGGATATTATTTGTGCTAATATTATTTCAATTTTTTTTCAGAACATGGCTTCATCAAGAAAGTAGTTCTGCCTTTCCTCCTTGGTCTAAAATTCAAGGCTTCGGTTCTTGTTCCTTTGGCACTGGCTCTCATCGCTTTGAAGACTTGGAAGGCTCTGACTCTTGGTCTGATTTCGCTGGTCCTCTCTGGTAAGCTATTATTTTTAGTAATTAAGTACTTTATTTATTAAAGCCATTATCGCTTTAATATACTGAGAAGAGTCGGCTAGAGTACCATCAAATATAAGTTTGTGTATATAATATAACAGCTGAAAAGAAACAAGTTAAGACTTTTAAGTTATATTTTGAATGGCCACTCAATTCAATCATACTTCTGTATGTAATAGATTGTTTCAGGTCATCCTTAAATTTATTATTATTAATTGAAACATCTAACACCAGAATAGGGAAGTCTCAGGCCAAAGGGTGTCGTAAGAGTGGGAGGCTCCTTTGCACAGTATGCTGGTTAGTTTATGGGTACCTTTTTCTGCAATGAAGCATTATTGTGCTTAGGTCTGAAGGGCACCGTAGCTAGTGAAATTAATAGGCAAATGACATGTTATGTCTCAATGTGACGAGCGCTCACAATTTTTTGGTTTTTCAAGAATTATTTCTGCTGAGCTATTTAAGCTGAACGTCCTGCTCGTCTTGTCCCTTATTGTCATTAAAAAAAATATGATAATTTGTATGATTATTACTAATTAAATCCATCTATTGCAGGTGCCATGGTTATCTTCAAGTTCACGAAGCCCAAGGTGGTTAATTACGAAGTCATACATTACCCGCAACACCATGTCGAGCACCATGTAGACCATCACGCCCCTGGCTGGGATTCCCATGGCCCCTACCAAGCACGGTCATACGAAGACGCGCACGAAATTGCATACGCTGGCCAAATTTAACTTGTATAGCATCACATTACGACGGACCTCCAACTAATTTATTTATTTATTTTTATTTATTGTTGTAAATAAATTGTTATGATATAAGTTCAAATTTAATCCAGGGTTCTTTTACTACATAATCCCAATCCTTATTTAGTCGATTGTCGTAATTACCAAGATTTGTATTACCATGATTTTGACGACTGAAAACTGGTTTTACAATGCCCTACAAGTTCTGAATGTAAATATTATGTAAGACTTTGCTATATTATACTATATCTATTGCAGTACGTATATAACGTAGTCTTTGTAGCAAAACTCATAGCAAATGCATTAAAAATATTGAGTACTGTACAAATACATAATAAACGTTCCCCCTGTAAATTTATCGCACGCAATAAACAGTCACACTAAAATCCTAAAATCCATCCTAAAATCGGCTATGCGCGAAACGTAAATAATATAGCAACAGAAAAATATAATTTAATGAAGAATTATGCAAATTATGTCGTTCCGACAGTACACTTTAAATACTATATATATAATATTAGTAAAAATATTAAGTAAATATTTGACAGTCCTGAAAATTTTGACAAATTGTTTAAAATCCTTAACTATTTAATTTACGAATGACGCATTAATAAAAAATATACCATACACATTTCATTTCCAAAGATTTGAAAAGTAAATGCGAACGAAAACATTTAACATGAAAATATTCTCGTTAATTATGTTTAAACTTTTTTAATTTTCATTGTTAGAAAAGACAACTCTTCAAAGAATGAAAAAAAAAAGAAAAGAAAACTTCAAGGTATTCAAATTACTTTTTGTTGTATTTATCTCAAGCAATTCTTCACAATTTCCATACATCTAGATACGTGTCCGACGTCCTATCTTCTTCATTCTCCTGCTTATTTAAATTTAAAACTTTCATAACCATTTTTGTTTCATCCTTGTCATCAAAATAAGGAATTATTTCATTTTGATCTTTCTTAATAATATTTGCATAAGGGGGTCTTGTTATTCTTTGATTAAGCTTAGTAAAATTGTCATCTGTCTGTAGGTTAATTGCAATTTTAGTTGAACTATCAAAGGCAGCTGTTCCAGCTGTAAATCTTTCATTAGCATGATGTACAGCATACGGAAGTGAAACGTTCACCGCATCATGTGCCAGTTCATCGACATCTTTGGATTTCGCATTATCATTTTGTTTTTCTCTGTCACTTTCATTTGAATTTAAATTCAAGTCAGGCTTGGGTCCATCCGGCCTCGACATAAGTACTCGATTAGAAAATTTCTTGTACACATCGGAATTTTTTAAAGGATTCATTTTGTAAATACTTAGCAGGACATTGAAATTATCACTGTGCGCCCTTTTAAATCTATTAGAATTGTATGATTCAATCATTGATATTGAAACCTGAAAAATATTATGCAAATGTAAGTAAATCATTCCTTTTTGATATTTATTTAGTTATATTTACACCCATATGACAATGTTTCCGACAGAGCTATATCGGGAGCCTACTAACGAGGGCGAGTTTCAGGCTACATGTATATATGAGCCAGAGTTATATCGGAAGCCTTTTACTACAGCTAACCCAAGCTTTGCAATTTCCATTGGTTTGCTCCTGCCGAAATCAATTTTAGTTCCGCACATTTTATGCCTATGCGGAGGCAATTTAGAGGCTAAACAGCCAACCTTGCTGCAGCAGCGTAGGCCGCCTCTCATGTATCTTGCTTACTTAGAGCTGAGGTCTTCACGTGACAATGGAAAGAGGTATGACCTGAAGTCGTGGGTCGCAGTTGTGGGACGAGACTATCTAGAGTACATATCTAGCGTACGTTACTGCCTTCTCAACATGAGCACACGAGTCGATTCGCAGCGGAGGTTGCTGAAACCTGAAGCAAAGGAAATTTGCTTTTCTTGATTATGGATACCTATTTTTTTCATTTAGGACTGGGAAAATAGGTTTGTGAGCTCAGTCAGCTTCAACCTTCATTAAATATCTTATAAATTTGACAGCAGACATGAGATTTGGAACTACTGCTGCGGAGAATAAGCAGTGTTGCTTCTTTGAATAGCCAAACCAACTTAGCCAGCATCTAGGGCATTTTAAATGCGGTTTATAATTTATCACAAACACATTCAGTCATTCATTAATGTCTTACCAGTACCCTCATTTCTCCTTCTACTCCATAAAAAATGTTCCCAGACACGTATCATCCATAATCAAAAGATATCCCTTTATACATGATTTAAAATAAATTAAAATTTCAAAACAGAAGCTTACCGTAAGAATAATTGTTAAAACAGTTGCGTTGTAAGACCCATGAAGTCTTAACCTCAGTCTCATGGCTCATAACTAACTGTACATTAGTCCAATCTACAATGTTTTCAAAATACGCGGTTAAGTTTACGTTTTCTTCGATAAATTTAAAATCGTCATATTTCTCAAACAATACAGGGTGGTATAAATCATCTACTAGGTACTGAAATTATAAACGTATAAGTATAGCAATGAGAACTAAATGGGTATAACAATGTTATACTTACGAATCTCTCAACATTTATACAACTGTATAGATTTTGATGATTCATTTAAAGATTAAATAAATAATATGATGCTAGAACTAAGATGAATAAAGAGATTTTGATGTGCTTTGATTTGACTATACTTCTCTCAAAAGTATTTTATGAAAACCATAATCATGGCCTTGTTTGGGCTTTGTGGAATTGTCCCGTGAATTGTATTGTATCTAAGTGTAGTTTCAATGCGTAATAAAATAAAATTGGGGCAACGCTGCCGATATTAATACAATATTTGTGCTGAAAAAAGAGCTTTTCGCGTTATTTATAACCTATGTTCTATACTATATTATGTTAATATAACATAGATGACTTTCTAAATGATACCATAGATTGGGAATGGAGCGACCGCCTTTAGGCTATTAAATAATAAGTTTAATTGCACAATATTACTTTGTAAACATATTTTTTTATAAAAAAAAGCCCGCTGAGTTTGTTGCGCAATTCTTCTCAGGCCTGAGGCATTCATTTTGGAATGGGTGGTAGTTTTTTTGACTTTCAATAAGTGATGTCACATCCTATTTTGAATAAAAACATTTGAATATGAATTTAATATAAGCTATTCGTTTTGATATGCATGTACGCATTTTCCCATGTTCGTAACTTAAAGTTTTAAGGCTTTTTCACAATCCACACGTTTATATTTTTTATCCATCAATTCCATATAACCTTAACCTTATAATAACATAATAAAAAAACAACTAACTATATTTAGTTATTTATTACTTATTAAAACAATAAAAACATAGAAATTTATAACAATGCAATATATTTCGGATTGATAAACCTTTGACTGATGCACATAGTATTTTCTGAAATTAACGCGAGTGATAAAAATAACACTTTTTATGCACGACGTTACGTGACCTTTTCAGAGCACGTTGTCATGGCCCCTGAAAATGCTCTGGAAAGATCAGGAAACGTCGAGTTACCTAAAATAATAATAAAAATGTAACTTTTACGCAAAATCTAATGTTAAAATATACGCGTTTTAATCCATTAAGAAGTGTTTTATTTAAACGTTGACTGTTGAATAGTAATTATTAATTATTGCCGGGTAATTTCACTAGCTACTGCGCCCTTCAAACCGAAACACAGTAATGCTTACACATAACTGCTTCACGCCGTTGTGATACTCATATTCTAGCCGGAATCCTGTGCAAGGGATCCTCCCACTGGCTAATTTGAGAAGGCCGCAAACTGTGCAAGAGTTCTTCAGTCTGTCATAACATAGTCCTCAGAGGCTTATACTTATAATATTTTACATAATATCATGTATATTTTACATACTACCTAAACAAATAGTTAAACAAAAATATAATATAATAAATATCGGAAGTTAATAAATAATTTGAGCCCTTTATTATAATCTAAATAATAAATACCTACGGCCCTATTGACTTGACTTACAAATGCTTACTCTATATTGTGATTAATGATTAGAACAATGGTTTCAGTCACCACGTGATCAAAACCTTTGAAACAACGTTAAAATATCTGAAAACTCAAAAGTACCAAAATAAAGTTAAAAACCCCGTTGTTAGTAACTGATATAGTTCAAAACCGTAATATTTTTTATCTACACCTATGCAGTAAATCCTCTATTAAAGATTCTAATAGTTATTTATGCAAATGTTGTGTAATAAGGGGTAATAAAACACGAATGTGTGTTTATGATAATAGTATCACATGAGTGTTTTAATACCTCATTATCAACAGTTGCATACAAGACTTTATCTACACCCAGAATATGAATCCTCTAAAATATTCTGAAACAGTTTATTGCTTACATTAAAACAGCCAGTCCCAGTAGTAACCTAATATCATCCATTACTGATTATATACAAATAAATTAAGTATTAATGAAAGAATTATTTATTTCAGTACTAATTAACATTTTGTGTAGTGCAATTATTAAAGTTCACTTGAATACTATGTTCTTTTGCAGCGTTTAAAATAACTGGCGGTGTGCAGTATCACACAATAACAAGGTTGTACAAAACAATAAAAATATCGAAAAAAAAATGGCGGTGATTCGAATCACCTACTTTTTTTTTTTACGGCGTGCGATGTTCTGGTAGTGTGGAACGCGCGTAAACGAAAATGTTCTTTTTTTGAAATTCATACAGATACCACGCATCAAGCAATAAGAATGTGGCTGTCTGTTGAAACTCTGCGCATGAAGGGATCGAAAAAAAACCAAAGGAGTGTTGTTATGAAATTCAGTACAACATTACAACACTCGTTTGGATGATGTAATGGTTATTAGGACATTGGGTGTTTCAATGTTGGCAATAAGCTAACTGTATCAGAATCTTAAATAGAGGATTTTAAGCATGGGTGTAGATAAAATTGTTAGCATTTTGCCAACATTAAAACACCCAATGTCCTAATAACCAGGACTGGCTTTTTCAATGTTTACAGTAAGCTAATTAATTAATGTAAGATACATTATTATTTAATCTATCTTCTTTAAATGCTTTTTATTAGCTTCACCTATATGAATGTTTGTTTGTAACCGACACATTTGGGAGCGATTTTGACCCACTTTAAACGGCCAGATTTCGTTCAAACTTTGAAAATTTATCGACGACCGATGACAGTAATTAAAAAAAAATGATTTACCGCTTTAACATTTTACAAAATATATATCCAATCATGAAAAGTGATGTGACAAATTACTCATACGTTAAATTTGGTTAAAAAAAAAAAGAAAAAACGTCTTGCAATTTTGAAACAACGTATTAAAAGTAACGTAGTCCATCATATGATATTTTATCGAGCGATTGTATTTTGTCCTTGAACATTGACTAAAATCATTTCGTGTAATAGACATTATTATAGATAATAATATATAATTTATAAACAAAGATTCACCTTATTAAAATACTGTTATTGTATTGTATCTAAGTTTTTATAAGTCTTCTAATTATTATCCAATATAAACAATGACCATACCGCTACCAAATAAATAACTTAGTGCTACAATAATTTAAATAAATGCATTATAATTTTAATTAACTTAAATAAATAACAAAATTTTACTAATAACAAAAAGCACTTCCCATTCTTACAGCTTTAGGAATTGTCAAACTGATGAAGACTAAACACATGATCGCATTTGGTGCGAGGCTCCCACCGGATTTTCCAATGGTCCAGCCGTACCAAATCCAACCATGTTTTTAGGCTATTACAAAACAGCATGGAAATCAGTAGTTACAGCAAGCTAAGGTACCTTGGAGAGCGCTCCCTGTAATAAACGTAATCGAGAATTTCTAAAATGGCCACGCGAATGTTCCAGAGCTCTGCAGTAACCGATTCGAAATGCGAGAGTGCGAGACATGATCTGGTAAATGCACAAGAGGGAAGGAGACAAATAACAGTTTGTTAGTTCTTTATTTTAGAAACAAAATGGAAGTTTTAGAATGACTTTTGGAACATTAGCGACACTTCTAAATTACCGCTTACTCATGACTTATGTTCCAATTATTGTTATTGTGGTATACCTATAGCACAATTCGAACTAACCAATCTAGATTCAAAGGCGTTATTTCTTATTATAGTCTATGTTACAGTTGGGGTATAAAGAGAGACAGTCTTTCTGTTCCTGGCCGTCGCGAGCCGCTTGAACATATCTATAGTAGTTGAGAGCCATCTTGCTGTCAGCTGGTGGTAGGAGTTCACTGGAATCCCTGAAGAGACAAAATAAATATTAATATGCAACTGTTTAGTTCAATAAAAATCATTTACATTTACCTACGAAAATCATTTAGACACGCCATTTCTTTCGAGACAAAATACACCAGTCGGAGGCACCTTTTTACAGGATGCCGGTTAGATTATGGATAACTCAACGGCGCCTATTTCTGCCGTGAAGCAGTAATGTGTAAGTATTATTGTATTTCGGTCTGAACGACGCTGTAGGTAGTGAAAATACTGGGCAAATGAGACTTAACAGCACGAGCGCAATTGTAGTATGGTTAAGAAATTTTCGGTTTCTCAAGAAGCCTGAGCAACATTCCATTGTTATGGGCAGGGCGTATCAATTACCATCAGCTCAACGTCCTGCTCGTCTCGTCCCTTTCTGTCATAAAAAAAACACAAAAACTATGTTTCCTGATTCTTAAGGAAAGTTACAAAGTCTTCCCAAAAATATTATTCACGTTGGAAATAAATTCATGACGTGTTTTTATCTTCTATAATTTATTATGTAGGCCTTGAAATAAATAATCTTATAAATAACAATCAATGATTGAATGATTGTCCTCTGTTCGGAGAAACCTTTGATCTACTGGCCTCTACTATATACAACTGGACTGGCGGCTGTCAAAGTGCTTTTGTGCCTGTTTTATATATTTTGCCATATTGGCGCTGTTGGCCATGTAGCGAGAGTCTGCTGTACTAAAACTAGTGATGACAAACTCAGCTAAACAAAGTATGCAAACATATTGAACTGCCTGTCCAGTGGTATTTATACAGGTCAGTGCTTTGATTAGTTAAGAAAGTTTGCATAACCAAAGTGGTTTTTCAAGAATAAATTTTCTGTCCGTTTTATCATTACTTTCCACTAGACGGCATTGCAGTAGGTACACCAACTTTTGTATCGTACCTTCATCGTATTAGACCGTGTTATATAAACTAAAATTGATATTATATTTTTAGTTCTAAAAACAGTATTTATTATAATCATTATCTCAGCCGGAAGACGTCCACTGCTGGACACAGGCCTACCCCCATGACGATCGGTCCTATGCTGCCCGATCTTGAACAGGTCATGGGTCCATCTTGTGGGGGCATACCAACACAGCGTCGTACGTGATCGTTTCGGCCTCCAAGGCCCCCACCCGGCTTCGCTGTAAAAGCTATTAGCGCTATCAGCACAGAGGACGTTTTTAGTCGTTAGGGAATGTTACATGAGCCCGACATATGGGTCTCGTTTCGGGGTCTTCAATGCGTAAAAGTATTTTCTTCCTCTCCAAAAAACAAAGGACGTGATCACCACTCGATGTCCATTACGTCCTACAGCCATCTGTCCTTCGAGATATGTGATCTGTCAACTGCCACTTCAGTGTCGTAATAAGTTTTATGAGTTTGGTTCTTCTACGGATCTCCTCATTTCTGATTGGACCGACCATGAGCTTTCTCATAGCGCAACGATTCTACTTATTATAAAACTAGTATTTCTTCTAAAGTACTTAGTATATAATATATTCATGTTATCGGTTTTTGACTCGGGTGCAAATTCTCAATTAAATCGGGCTTATATAAGTGGGTGAATATCACGTTAAAGATTCCTTTACATACATATATTAATTAATGAATACATAGGTATATGCAAGCGAAGGCTATATAATAATAATAATAATATTGACTGTAGTATGGGTACAAGACAACAATATATTTAATATAATATACTTACTTAAACATACATAAATACATATAAACATCCATAACTCGGAAACAAACATCCATATTCATCATATAAATGTTTTCACCTACCGGAATTCGAACCCGGGACCTTTAGCTTAGAAGGTAGGGTCGCTAACCACTCGGCTATGTGGGTTGTCGCGTATATATATATATAAAGTAAACGCTATATATATATATATATATATATATATATATATATATATATATATAAAGCGTTTACTTTTTTTTAGGCAAGAAGAGAAGATACAGCCTACGTCATCAACAGTTCTTGCAAGCATTCACATGGTACCAGCCTCTAAGGATATACGCTCTTCGAGCGAGAACGCCAAGAAATTCACTGAGTTTGGTTAAGTCAGTCCCTACTGGGGCATTTACTTCAAAACCACTGTCATACTTGAAGTGATTGTTAGGTACGATGGGCGCCGCTTTCCGACAAAATTCGATACGAATCATTGCGGCACTGTACCGCTATTTCACGCTGATTTTACGCATGAGTGTTCTAAAAAATCGATCGATCGAGTAACACCGCTGCACAAGACGAGTAATAGAACAGTATAACAGTGTAACTCAGCGGTCTCCTTGAAATATATACCTGCGTCTGGGTGGAACGCTAGGGTTGATACATCCAACAAGATTGACGTCGCGGACGACGTGGCTCAGCCACTGACCTCTACTATGTAACCACTGCACTGTCGGCTGTCAAATTGCTTTTGTGCCTGTTTGATATTCGCCATTTTGGCGCTGTTGGCCATGTAGCGAGAGTCTGCGGTACTAAAACTAGTGATGACGACCTCAGCTACAGAAACATCGAATAGTGGGAAACTATTTACCAAAAACAATATTTGTGTACTTATTATTACGTCGATTCCTGTGTGTACTGTGTATTGCAGTCTACATGAACGCGTAGTGTAGGTGTATTTATCTAAATACTTTGCATATGCATTGTTTTATCTATTTACTATTTTGTTGTATAATTTACTTCATATAAAATAACACTTAATCAAGTAGAACTAAAAGTACTCTGTAAGTTAATCCACTTATCAAGTTGTTTAAGAATTTCAAAATGCGAAAAGCTTGTGCTTATTTGTATAAGCAAGTAGCCGTTCTTAAACAGACGCCATTTGCAACAAAATATTGTTTTTAAAACATAAGAACTGTCACAGTTTCAAAACTCCTTTTCTATATCGGTATACAGATGTCGTTAGTTTCAGTGAAAAAATTAATGTTCTAAGTTACCATAGCATGCCCGGCGGCGTACGGCGTGTCACTCAATAGTTTTGCTTTCCCAAGATTGCTTAGCAACCGTGTTAATCATGTCTATGTGTGTGTGCGTCGATTCAGACGCTCTAGTATGAAGTTAATGTACTGTTCTTTTACTGAATTGTGACGGCAGACGCCTTCCCAGTAATATAGACAAACTGAAAGACATAGGCAAGGTGGATGACAAAAGACCATGGAACCAGATCAAGACACTCAGTGGCCTACCACTTACGACCACAATAAGGAAAGCCGAGGACCGAAAGGATTGGGAGGCTTTAGTGACCAACTTCATGAAAACTTGTACTTCAAGTACAGACACGACTTTCAGAAAAGAAGAATGCCATCAAGACAAAGAGTTTCACCAATGGCATATGAAGGTTTTTTTTTTATGAAAAAGGAGGACAAACGAGCGTACGTGTCACCTGGTGTTAGGTGATCACCGCCGCACACATTCTTTTGCAACACCAGATGATTCACAGGAGCGTTGCCTGCCTTTAAGGAGGGTGTACGCGCTTTTTTTAAAGGTTCCCATGTCGTATTGTCCCGGAAACAAACACCAGACAAGGAAGCTCATTCCACAGGTTTGTAGTACGTGGAAGAAAGCTCCTTGAAAACCACACCGTGGAGGACCGACACACATCCAGATGGTGGGGATGATATCCTAACTTGTGGCGTGTCGTGCGAAGGTGGAATTCGGCGGCAGGAATCAGGTGAAACACCTCTTCCGTGATAAATGCGGTAGAAGACACAATATGAAGCGACGCCAAGTGATCCAGCCGTTCACACGAGCACTGGGTCCCCGAAATACTGAAGATATAGTTTGCTGTGGCGCGGTTATAAAACTAATGCTATTTTATAGAAAATACGTTTGATTTTTACTCACTTGCTAAGTTCATTAGAGACTAGATTGCTGTATGGCGCATGGTTGAAAGGGTCCCTGTACAAGGAACAAATGGCTCGTTCCTTACATCCGCTCTCGATTGCTCCCAAAGGATTTAATATAGTATCTACTTTGTCCAGCAGGGATCCATAGAATTTTTCTGCAGCTATCGTATCCTGTAGATAGACATCAAACATGTTAGTTCCAACCATAGATTCAAAATATATAAAGAATGGCATAAAAAGGCATTTATTTTCTCAAAATTGATTCCTTTAGAATTATTTTTGATGTTATTTCTAATATACTAGATACTGCTACCGCTTCGGAAACAAATGGCACTCTGAGAGAGATGAAGCGGCGCAGGAAACTCTGCCAGCTTTGTCTTTTTGCGCTCTTTTTAAAGACTCCAAGTTCCAGTCTCGTGCCAGATTTTGGCGAGACAAATCGTCCTGAGAATGCCTCGTGTAGAGGCGAAATACGTGTCGAATTGTTTTTAAAAACAAATATTGGCCGAATTAACACTAAAGAAAACTAAAATCATTTGTATAATTATGGATTTCCGCAAAATAACGCCTAATTTAATAAAATAATAATAAAGACACAATTTCACACAAATTATCTTGCCCCAAACTAGGCATAGCCTGGACTAAGGGTACAAGACAACGATATATTTAATACAATATACTTAAACATACATAAATACATATAAACATCCATGACTCGGAAACAAACAACATAATATTCATCATATAAATGTTTGCACCTACCGGGATTCGAAAGGGGACCTCTACATCAGCAGATTTACAGCTCAGTAGGCAGGGTTACTTACCACTGGGCTATATGGGTCCAATATAGATATATCAATGTGTGCGTTAGCTAGTGGTTGGCTAGCTTATACTCAAAACTAACATCTATTTAGAGGCATTCACGTACACTAACACAAAGTGTCATACAAATCGCGAGTGTAAGGCGTAGCTTGCCACGCACACTAAACTAATATTCCTGGCCTGTTTTCATCTGTTGTCTAACGGCAAGAGGCTCTATCTAGACGTATAAATTATCTAAGCTCAAAATACTAAAGAACTAATTCCAAGCGAGGCTGACTCTTTACGACTTGTCAATCGAAATCGGTTACAGTAACAATAGATTCGCTTTCGTTTTCTATTTTGCTTAGAGATATCTTCGTTACAGATCTTGTCTCTCCAACTCTTTTTTAGTGTGTACGTTAGTAAGTCTATTGTCTCATCTATGATTTGAAGTTGACGAGCGTTGAAAATGGAATAATTTTATCAAATTAATGTATTGTCATCGGTCCTCGATAAACCTACGAAGTTTGAACGAAATCTGGCCGTTTAAAGTGGGTCAAAATCGCGCCCAAATGAGTCGGTTACAAACAAACAAACATACAGGTGAAACTTATAAAAAGCGTTTAGAAAGAAAAGTAATCACTAACATATCATATACCTTCTCCGAAACACGCTGCATGTTATGGTACAAGTATTATTCCGATCGGTTCAGTAGTTTTCTCAGTATAACCGAACAAAAAAACGGTTCTCCATTTATTAGTATAGGTATTTACCGGATCCTGTGCTGCCAGTATTTCCTGCTGCTGCCTGACAAGCTCGGTTTCAGTCCTCACTCGGTTGTTCTCTGTGAGTCTGGCAGCGGATACTCTCAGAAGTTCGTCCCTTACTGGCGAAGGTGGAGCGTTGGCTGCGAGGGCCGCGGCTCGAATCTACAAGTAAAAAGTGAAGGCATTGACACATAAGTAACATTAGGTGTAATTTTCTTAATAATAATAATAATAACTTTATATTCTCACCCACAACAAAAATTACAATACAACGAAAGCTTAAAAAAATACTGGATGGTGGTGTAGCTAGTGCCTGTGGAAGGTTATATAATATCTGTATTACTGGTCACCAGGCTTCCACTTTTACACAGTGACTATGAGGTAAATGTGTGAGTATGTGTTTGTCAGAGAGAGAGAGAGAAAGAGGGTGTATTTGCAACCATGCATGCGATATGGAGTTCTCGGTTCATAGGTGTGCTAACCATCGTGAGCAGTTGTCCGACATTTGTAATTGGACTCCCATAACACAACAATAATTAATTATTTTACTAGATGTACTAACAATAACTCAACATATCATTAACACGGGTTATCAATTTAAAAAATACCAATTGTTTAGATTTGAAAGAGCGACATCTCAAGTCAATTTCCCAATATGCAAATATTGGGATTGAGCAGGTTATCAATAGTAAAGTAGATGCTGTAGATGCCACAACCTGAGAGTTGAACAAGACATACCAAGATTTATGAAAGTTACGTCACACGACCGGTTGGCTCAGTGGAAGAGCGCTCGGACGGAACACGAGGGGCGCGGGTTCGAGTCCAACATCGTTCATAAATTTTGGTTACAAATTTAATTTGTATAAAAGATGAGTTGCGGGCATTTGAAGTGAGAGTAGGTATACTTTAAAAGTCTTCAAGTCGTATCGGTTCGGGAATACAGTAACTGGAAGATTTTTCCTCAGTGTTACTGTGCGAGGTAGAGTTTTTTTATGAAAATAAGGGACGAGACGAGCAGGTCATACGCCATGCCGTTCAGGATTCTTAAAAAGCCCAAAAATTCTGAGCGGCACTACAATTGCGCTCGACACCTTGAGACATAAGATATTAAATCTCATTTTCCCAGTAATTTCACTAGCTACGGCGCCCTTCAGACCGAAAGACAGTAATGTTTACACATTACTGCTTCACGGCAGAAATAGGCACCGTTATGGTACCCATAATCTAGCCAGCATCCTGTGCAAACGAGCCTCCCACTGGTCAAAAGGCTATGTGAAGTGTACTTTTCATTACGATAGTAACGTTTGTTGCTAATAATAATACCGAGTGTTTGTAAGACTGTTTTCTTGCTGTCATGTTCAATGAACAACACGACAATGGACAACAACGAAGATCTTGACCATATGCCCGGTCTTGTTATATAAATAGACGGTAGTTAGGAAAAAATGTTAAGGCATACCAAGGCTTCTTTCTCTGCTAGTGAGGGATCTCTTACTGTCGTCTTCTTGTTTCTGTAATACGGGTTTTGTTGAACAGGTCCCATCGGTCTGCAAAAGATTTAGTTATGTAAATAAACCTATATAAGAGATTTCCAACTATGTATTGACTCATAGCGATATCTCTAAAACCATAAGGCATACAGACTTAAAAGGTAGGAATATTCGTGCAAGAGTTTAGAAGAGAAGAGCTGTTTCACCTGATTCCTGCCGCCGAATTCCACCTTCGCACGACACGCCACAAGTTAGGATATCAACCTCACCATCTGGATGTGTGGCGGTCCTCCACGGCTTTCAAGGAGCTTTCTTCCTTGTACTACAACGTTGTGGAATGAGCTTCCTAGTGCGGTGTTTCCGGGACGATACGACATGGGTACCTTCAAAAAAAAGCGCGTACACCTTCCTTAAAGGCCGGCAACGTTAACACTTAACACCAGGTGACCCGTACGCTCATTTGTCCTCCTATTCCATAAAAAAAGAGTTATTTTTATTATGAACAGAACAACCAAACAGACACACACACACCTCTTAAATACTATTATTATATACGTGCGTAATAATACAAACTTAAAATAACAGCAATACACAATAATTACAATGTTTTGTAATTATTATTTTTAATACTAAATTGGCATATTTGTTAAGTTATTCTGTAAGTATATTGAAATGTAATATAAAGCTGATATAAGTAAATAAATAAAAATAAATGTCTGTTGCGTCAGCTAGAGTGTATAATATGTTTATAGAAACGAATTTTATAGAAACTGTGAAAATTATAATGACCAAACTTTTTATGCCTTCTACTCGATTGAGTCGAGTTAGTAAGTCTCTGGGCAATGTATATGCTTTTACAACATAATCTAAGGAAATCTACAAAACAAAATATGTTTTATTCAAAGAATTTTTTCAAAAACATTGTATGGTTAATAAAAGTTACGACAACATTAAATAACATTCTTAAATATACCTAATATTTGGAATTTTAAACATACTAAATTGATTATTAATATGAATTAAAAGAGTGGCAATGAGTTTCTAGCTACTTCTTCTCATTAGCTCAAGTAGAAGTAGATTCAATAAGAAAAAATGATATTTTTTTGACATTCATAAGTGTCATTTCCGTGACCTAGATGTATAAAGTGATTTTCTTTGACAAAAGATTTTGCACGTTCTTCTCAGATACTTTTTCGAATGTGTAGTGTAGTAGTTTTTTACTTTCAATAAGTGATTTTAGATCCTGTTTTGAATAAAAATATTTGAATTTGAATTCGGTTAAACCGCTCATCATATACGTCATACTGCAAGTTCCACAATCCCCTCAGTATCATATTCTGTCCACACAGGACTAAAATATTTTTACCTTCCAGCATTATTGGAGATTATGTTTGGAGATGCAGGTGAAGCTGTTACTGACGCCACGTTACTGCTGGCTGGGTACTCCCCGACATTGAGTGGTCCGGGTCCTAGAATAAAATTGTAATCTAAATAATTGTTGTTTCAATGTGATAACCCTCACTTCTGGGATTAAATTTATTACGCAAATAAAATTTTAAAACAAAATTTTATGAACGATGTAGGACTCCAACCCGCGACCTCACGCGTTTCGCGTGGGCGCTCTTTCCAACTGAGCCAACCGTTCGAGTGACGTATCGTTGATAAAACTTGTATGTCTTGTTCAACTCTCAGGTTGGAGCTTCATCTACAGGATATACTTTACAGTTGATAACAAAAAGCATCCAATAATTTATGACGATACGTCACTCGAACGGTTGGCGCAGTTGGTAAGAGCGCTCGCACGGATCGCGTGAGGTCGCGGGTTGGAGTCCCGCATCGTTTATAAAATTTTGTTTTCAAATTTTATTTGTGTAATAAAAATAATAACTTTTAACTTATAAATTTTCAAAAATCGGGAAGTTACTGGTTTTACCTCGTTTTCGAAATTCGTATAATATGTATGTGTGTGTGTATGGATGTATGTAAACCTTTTGTAACATTTAAACAACTCGATGATTTCATTGCCGTTGGCGCCATTCGAAAGGGCTTGACCAAACTTAGATTTTGAATACAATTCGACCGACAGAGATCTCAAAACAACGACGAGCAAAAATATCTAAATGTGTTTTTTTGGAATAGTTTTTAAATGGATTTACCGATCGAATGAAAAATGCGTGAAAATCGGTTTATTTATTTAAAAGTAATTACGTTTTAAATTTATAAAACAGGGTTTTTTTAACTTTTATCAGACTTTTGAGCTCGAAGACCTCAAAAGCTAACTACATAAAACAGCTAACTCTTTGAGCTCACAATAACTATTTATTTGCGTTTTAATAACATTTATTTTCTTCTCTTACTGGTTTAGGACATAGAGAATTTTTGTTGTATCACTTTACATATATATATATATATATATATATATATATATATATATATATAAAAGAGAATGTATGTTCCCTAATAACTCCTAAACTATTCGACCGATCTCAATGAATTCTTTTGTAATAGATTCGTTGAAGCTCAAGAAAGGTTTACATATACAGTGTGTCGTTTCACGATCCCACCCACGCACTCACCCACGCATTTACCATATCTCTCGAACCGTTTATTGACAGAACAACGTCTGTCGGGTCAGCTGGATTTTAAAGAGTGCCAATAAGTTTCTTGCTAATTTTAAAGTGTAAACAAATTTCACCAATTAAAACATTTCACTTTTTCACTAAGCAGTCGGTTGTAGGCCAAATATTTGTAATTAAATATTTTGGACAATTTTATAAAATTTAAGTAACTGTACTCGCTGTCACCGCTTTAAAACGAGAGCAAAAAGAAAGTATTTAAAACATGGTTTTGATTATTCGAACCTAAATACTATGTTTCTCATAATATCGGATATTAATGTCTGTATTTTTATGAAATTGTAAAACAGCTTGAGTGTGTTGCATATAAGCCGAAGATTTTCGTATCATAATGTATACAGGATGTTAAAAAATCCTGTATTATATCTTGAGGCGAATATTGGTATCAAATAGTGAGAATAAGCTAGTTGAAAGCAGAGTTCAGTAATGGAATAGTGATGTGACTTAATTATAATTGACAGGATGTTAAAAAAATCCTGTATTATATCTTGAGGCGAATATTGGTATCAAATAGTGAGAACAAGCTAGTTGAAAGCAGAGTTCAGTAATGGAATAGTGATGTGACTTAATTATAATTGACAGGATGTTAAAAAAATCCTGTATTATATCTTGAGGCGAATATTGGTATCAAATAGTGAGAACAAGCTAGTTGAAAGCAGAGTTCAGTAATGGAATAGTGATGTGACTTAATTATAATTGACAGGATGTTAAAAAAATCCTGTATTATATCTTGAGGCGAATATTGGTATTAAATAGTGAGAACAAGCTAGTTGAAAGCAGAGTTCAGTAATGGAATAGTGATGTGACTTAATTATAATTGATGACCATAATAATGAGTGTGTCGATAAATTTAAACAATGCTATAAGTTTTATATTAATTTTATTTAATAATTAAATCTCAAATTTTTATTCTGCGTTCCTTCAGCACCCAATATGTGTAAACATTTTTCGTCATTTCAAATACGAATAAAAAGTCGTTGCTTTTGGAACGGAACCTGATGCTTTTTTTACAATAACATATATTATTTTACACTATTTTCAATTTAAATTTATTAAAATTTATTTTGTATTTTTTAGATGAATTTTATATAAAGCGTGTTTTTTAGTTTTTTTTTTAACTATTATTTATTTTACATGTTTTAGTTAAATTTTCTATAAAAGCGTATTTTTAAAACTATTAAGTACTTTAACATCAATTCCTGCCTTATCGACTATAGATAAAAATTATATAAATTGACAAAAATCTTAGTTTGCAAATTGAATAATGGAATAATCTTATCAAATTAGTGTATTGTCATCGGTCCTCGATAAATCTAGAAAGTTTGAATGAAATCTAACCGTTTAAAGTGGGTCAAAATAGCGTCTAAAATAGTCAGTTACAAACATACATAAAAAACATACAAGTGAAGCTAATATAAAGCGTATAAAAATCATTATTATTTATCGAAGATAAGACAGACCGCTACAGTCCACATTTCGGCTTTGGTTCGATCAACGGACACGAGAATGGGTCAGGGATTGGAAATAAATACTCCGCTTAAAGGAACGAGTCTTTATTTGCGTTCACTTTCCGAACTTGCACTTCGCCGGTCTGCCGCTGTTGTCTTGTCGATGGCGGTACCTTCAACAGATCATACCGCACCGAATACTAGTTCTCCTCTATCTTCTTCTTCTCCTGGATCATTTTCCACTTTTTGATACTTCTTCTTCTCTTCCTTCTTTTCCCTTTTCACTTTCTATTTTCAAAATGATTCTATTCCATTTTTTAAATACCATCTTTAAATTTAAATTGTACTAGTAATTTCTTCTCACTATTTTTATCCTGCTTACACATTTTCCACCCCTTTTCTCTGTTCGATTTAATCCTGAATAAATTCCCTACACTGGTAGGTGTCGAACCCAGGTCTACAGCGTCTGAAATTACTTTTCCGCTGAGCTACGACTATTGTTGACGGAGGTGTTGAAATTATCAATGCCTTGAAGTTTGACAACTCTCGTCATGTACGTCGAAGCGTTTCTAGGCGACAGTACTTAACAAAAGTATTGCCACAAGTTTATTTGTGACACTTTTCACTTTTCGTTTTCACTTTTCAATATGCGGACCGATTGCCACTTTCCTTAATTTATGTTAGTATATTATTATTATATTGTATTTAATGGATATAAAACTAATTATGACAATAATCGCGACATTATGTTCACGAAACATCTTTACATAAACAATGAATTCAAGCTCTAAAGGTTGATGCATCGAATATACGATAATTTATATTTATACAGTTAATTCTTTATTACTTTTTATAGAATCTTTGATATTATTACTAATTTGTTATTGTATATTACAGCCATTGTAAAATACTCTATTTGATTGAAAATAATGGCCGTTGAGTTTTTGTATGTTTTCCTCACGAGCTCCTATATTTAACATATGGTAGATTCAGTTATTTAAAACAAATGTTTATAGTGTCGATTCAAAAGTGCTTCGTTCAAGCCTGATTGAATAAATTTGATTGGACTTTGATTTTATAAAGTACTTCATAGGTAACAGTAGAATATTACAATATTGACGTATTTTCAAGTATCTCAAATAACGTTATGCTCGTAGCAATAGTTATTAGCATTTGTCTAAAATTATTAAAAATATTGAATAGGTTTCGTCATGTAGTGACGATAAATGAAAGTAGATTGTCTGCACTTTACAGAGCGATGGAAGAGTTGGGAAATATTGGAGCCAAGTCAAGAGTTATAAGAAAAAAGGATCTTGCATAAAAGGAATTACATAAGTGGTTTTAGCCAAAGATGTAAGTTTGCTTTTCCGAAAATAATTACTTTCAGCTTAAACATTACCATCACAGCACCAATCTCTGCCTAAATCATTCATATCTCATCTGATTGCATAGCTTTGAACTGTATTTTAGTACAATGCATAAGTTTGGGTGTTTTTTAATTTTAATAAGCTTACCTGGAGGTAGTCCAAGACCCCATGAGTTGATATCGTTGGCGTCATTTGCGTGAGGCTTAAAGTTGGCGATTGCATTTCTGTTTATATCCGACAGGTATCTGCGAAAATTATACTCCGATAAGAATAAAATACCCTTTTTGACATAATCCGGTGGAGACAGATTATTCGCTCTTGATGCAGCTCTAATGCTGAACGTGGTCCTCAGACATGAGGGACCGCCCCAGAGAGAGATATCCTTATTTATTAATTAATGGAAACGGAGTAGAAATAAACGTACGTGTCACCTGATGGTATATGATCACCCCGTCTACTCTCTTGCAACACCAGAGATAATAGATTATTTACCAGTTGCAGAAACTACGGGATGAGTTTAAGGAAACAAATGTATTAATTGCAGCAATCCAATATATAATATATGAATATATTTTATAAGTTAATAACAACATTAGTAACTTTCACCAAACATAGAGTTCACAAAATAAATATAAGCTACAATAGCATTAGACACGTTCCAACAAAATTAGTTACTCGTTTACATCATCCACGCACCAAGTTACTCCTTATAATGAGACAGATCAGACTTGGTCTAGCAATTTCATATAACAGCAAGACAAAATATTTAAGAATTCGTTTACTGGTAGATTACATCTAACGCGTAAAAATCATTTTATAGTTATTTATGCAACTGTTGTGTATTAAGGGGTATTATAACACGAATGTGCGTTTATCGAGGCGAAGCCGAGTGTGATAATAGTATCACATGAGTATTTTAATACCTAATTATCAACAGTTACATACAAGACATTATCTACACCCATAATGTGAATCCTCTGTAAAAGATTCTGAAACAGTTAGCTTACTGCTCACATTAAAAAAGCCAGTCCTATTAACCATAATATCATACAAAGGAGTGTTGTTATTAAAACGAGTGTTGTAATGTTGTACTGAATTTCATTACAACACACGTTTTAATGATGTAATGGTTATTAGGACATTGGGTGTTTTAATGTTGGCAATAATCTAACTGCTTTAGAATTTTTAATAAGGGATTTAAAGCATGGATGTAGATTAACTTATTTACTTAAATGATTTTTGATAGTATAAGCGATACATATTTTTAGATTTAAATATATTAGAATATAATTATACATACTCATTTCCCAGTCCCGGACCAGAAAGCTCCCAATCTTGAGGATAGTGTTCAAACGACGGTCCATGGGATTCCACATGGGGTTTCACGATAACAGCCCCATGGGGAGGGCCGTACACCGGAGGTGGTGGATGATGATAATGAGTCGGCTGAAAACATAACCTAGTATTACAATATGATTTATGAAAATTTATTGATTTATATTTGAGAGCTATTCAAGCTTATAAAATCTGTACGACGGGAACGATGGCTAGTACATGCATTAACTCGTAAACGATTGCTGCTTGTGATATCTAGTCCACCTGTTACTTAGCCAGTAAATTATTGTATTATTTTAAAGCGATTACAATATTTGATAGTATTCACGACCATCATGCTCACGAAGCATCCTTACAGAAACAACTAATTGAAACTCTAATGGTCGATGCATCCAATATACGATAATTTATATTTATACAGTTTATTTTTATTACTTTTATTAAATAATTTATTAGAATAACGCTTTGTAACTTTGAACGCAATTGCCGTAGTGGATGCAGCACCTTACAAACTAATTTGTTATGTATATTACAGCTATTGTAAAATACTCTATTTGATTGAAAAGAGCGGCCGTTGAGTTTCTTGTATGTTCTTCTCACGATCTCTACGTTTTCCGAACATATGGCAGATTCAGTAATTTAAATAAAATATTTATAAAAATGATTTAAAAGCGCTTAGTTTAAGCCTATTTGAATAAAGTTTATATCAATAATTTTTTATAAGAATGATACTTTAAGGTTCTTTCACTATTGCGTAAGACTCAGTATTAAGTCAGTAGATGGCGCTAGTTGGTTTCAAGCCACTGGAGTCTCGTATTTTTTTGGTAATCTTATAGAAAATAGAGAGTATTCGATTAGCGATGGATTAAAGTGTACAGATGGCTTAAAACTGGCATAAAATGAAGGCTAAAAGCGATTGTAACGTAAAATGGCATTAATTCGATTGACGACAAACTTGTTTTATTTTAACGCGGCAAAATCTCCATTTCTCGTCCAGTTTATTGCAAAACTTTCACAATTTCAATATCATATTATAAATACCTACTAACATGTCGTATATCTCAATTTCAACTTTTGTCATCGCAGTATCTGAACATTGTTGTTATTAAAACAGTCACTTATGATATTGTTTTACTTTTCGTTTTTTGTAATTTAAGGCTGCTATCTCAAGAAATCGCCAAATAATCGAATACTTAATTGAAACCATTTCTTTGCGGTTTATCGTTTGAACTGACGTATACCATATTTTTAATAAGAAAGCAAATTAATAAATAGTTAAAGAATCATTACTTTTGTACAATGTAAGGAATATATTTGGCATATTTTTCACACCTTGTGTATTATTCTTGCATTATATACGTCGTAGGTATATTGTCAAAGCCGTGGTATTACAATTTCACTAGTGATATTATAAAAAAAAACCGTAGATTGACAAATCGACTTCATTTCTTAAAATTTAACGGCCTGGTTTTAGTGACATTGTAATGTCACGTTCTTAAGTTCAAATATTTTGAATAAATAATAATTAAAATTAAGTCTCCATATCTTCATTTACTTACTTTATTCACTAAGGTCCAGTCTCTAAAACTATTTAAGTTTATATATATTATTATTAGTTTATATAAGTATATATTGTTCACTTTATAGAAATACATTATAGATAACGAGTCACCACCGACTATAAAAATGCATTACTGCCGGGCAACTAAAAGTACACGGCCACAGAATCAGAATTCTTTCTGACAGTATGGCGGTACTAACAGCGCTGAAGGGTACCACCACCTACAACTCAGCACTAATACACGAGTGTCACCAAACCCTTGAACAAGTTGCCTCTTATAACCGGGTAACTCTGCAATGGATCAAGGGACATAGCGGTTCGTTGGGAAATGATGCAGCGGATGAGCTTGCAAGGCAGGCATCGGCAAATATAGTGACTGGCCCATTGCCACTTCTGCCACTGCCCTTCAGCCAAATGCGCTCATGGATACGCTCTCTCACCAACGACCTACACAACACCCGATGGGTGAATGTCTCAAGCTGTAGACAGACGAAGGAGGCGATACTTGCACTATCGCCCAAACTGACACGTAGACTTATGAGCCTCAACAGACATGACATCCGTATAATGGTGGGTACCCTAACGGGTCACACATTACTAAACACAATCTCTTAAACACACCTCTTCACAATCGGCGTAACGGACAGTCCTAAGTGCAGAGGCTGTCTGTCCGAAGACGAAACGGTCGCTCACGTAATCCTGGAATGTGCGGGGGTGGCCAACCAACGGGCAAAAACCTTAACCAATACGAGGTCGCTCCAGGAAGTCTGCGAACACCCCAGGTATGTTCTGAACTTCTGGAAGGAGCTGGGCTGGTTGGAGTAACTAGCCATTACTACACGCAAAATGGACCCATGCTAGTGGTTTAATTGCGGAAACAGGAGCCCTTATACCATACCATACCATACCATACTGCCGGGCAAGTTTTTGTTTTAGCTTCATGTACTGAGGCCAGTTGCCTGGTCAAATTTAATTAAGAAAGACTCGTGGTTATTTAAATCAAACACATAATGTAATAATTACAAATACATCGAGACATGGAATATATGTTATGAATGTTCCCAGCATCGAACAGGTATCGAACCCGCACGCAAACTGTATCTAATATATATAATCATAGAGTGACCGCTCGTCGAGTGATAATATAAAGAATTTCGAATTATGATTCGTCTTTCAATCGACGCGGGCGACGGGCGCTCCCCTCGTGCAGCGGGGCACCGGAGCAGATGGGAGGAGTCACCGTTAGAATTATTTTTGGGAGCCTACTCTTAAGCTTATATCGTACAAAAAATAATAATATATATAAAGAATATGAGAAGAAAATTAGTTTTTCTTATATTTCTATATTTTGTAGACAGTGCGAAAAAAAATCACCAAAATACCCCTAATTATTACAGTTGGAGCCATGCAAATCATTCAAGTTAGATAAAAATTTTATTAAAATTTATTAATTGTACACCAATTTAATAAATAAATACACAAACCTATTTAATATATTATAGTTTTGTTAGTTTTGTAAAGAACATTGTAATGAAATGTTTGTAATAATAAGTATTCGCAAAATTTCCTAATATTAGATAAATCGATTAAAGATAATGGTTGAAATTTAAAATTAACATCAATTCCTGCCTTATCGAAGATGGATGAAAATTATATAAATCAACAAATATCTTATTTTGCAAATTGAAAAATTTTATCCAATTCATGTATTGTCATCAGTTCTCGACAAATCTACGAAGTTTGAACGAAATCTGTCCCGTTCAACGTGGGTCAAAATCGCGCCCAAATGAGTCGGTTACAAACAAATATACATACAGTGAAGCTAATAAAAAGCGTGTACGCGTACCTTGTGATGATGAGTTATCAAATGATGATGGTGGTGGAATTTCGTCGTATGATAATTCTGGTGATACCACGAGCATAGCTTGAAGATATGACTCAACGCGGGGAATATAAACAGAAGCAACTTCAAGAACATTTTCTTAGCTGTGGTGACACCCAGAATTACTGGCAGCACAAATATAAGTTTCAATGCTATCAGTTTCACCACTAGGATAATAGCCAATGCCGCCATCACAAGCTTTTTCTTGATATATTTCTCTGTAAAAAATAAAACAAAACATAAAAGCAATAGTGTGTTTATGAATCCACGATGCACGTGAAATTTTTTCACAAAAGAACATATTTTTAATATCAGCATAGGTTTTTTCTTTAAATATTATGCTTTACATAAAAACAATTAACAAAATCAACCGACTTCGAAACAATAGATATAATATGCACTGAGAAGTAAAAAAAATAATTCTAATTATTTTTGGAATCGGTGTCCTCTCGTGACGTCCCGTCCCGGTGACTCCAAAAATAACAATAAATTTAACTAGCTTTCTAAAAAAAGAATTATCAAAGTACCCAATCGAAGTTCTGAAGTAATAAAAGTCTTCCATTTTTGAAGTCAGTTGGTAAAATAAAAATATAAAATAAGAAAAGAAAACTTTGACAGGTGTGGGGTTCGAACCTACTCTCCATCTCGCGAACCAAAGCTTAAATTGGCGCCTTAGACCGCACGGCCAAACTGAATTGAAAGCAGTAGTTGATTGTAATGCGACATGCGATAGATGGGCGAAAAAATTTCGAGGCGATGTAATAAAAGTTTGGCAAATTCTGTGTTCTGTGAGGCAAATACTGGACATATAATGGACGTATAATGTTTAGAAGAAAAGATGCCGTGTGAGGATAACTACAATAATCTTCCGAACAATGGAAATAATAGTAGAGGCTGCGTCAATAGAGAAGTGTTCTATAAATTCCGACCGCAGGATTCTTATAACACAATATCTTTTACTTTGTACAACATGCAAAAAACCGATCAATGAATTTCTAACGTTGTACACCTTGCTTTCTGAGGGTGACAGTTTATTAGCTGACCTTATGGAAAACGTTCTGTATTGGCGTAGTTCAAAATCTTTATATCATATAATATGTTACGGGTATTGCTAGAAGTATGGGTAAAACTAGTATAACCCAAGCACTTTGGCTCAAGTCCTAAAATTAAACCAACTTCATTTTGCATTCGACGTTTACCCGTATACATTGGTTAAGGATTACTTAAGATACCGCAGGCGTAGTCGCAAAGTGCGCCAGCAAAAACTACTAATAAAATTTCAATGTAAAATAATACGAAGCGTATGTTACAAAAGTTTAAAAATGCCATTGAGTGTCAAGTGCGGTAAAAAAAGCAATTGTTCTTAGGTAGTGCGGTATCTAATTAGAGCGCAGCGGAGACCAATCCTTAATCTAAGTATATAGGTCTATCGAACACTGGCTGAGTAATGCAATAATGTAATGTGATACACACCAGTTCTTTTCATTAAAACTCAACTTTTCCGACGTGTTGGTAAATGGTAAAATGTGTCATTTTAATTGATTACATTTAAATTTTCACGGCTTTTGCCACTAAATGTATTAAAACAATACTTACTTATTTTATGAAAGAATCTCCCAACACTCTGAGTTTCCTTTGATTCAAGATCCACGTGGATTAGAGCACCCGACTTTGTGAGAGCTCTGGGTGAGATCTTCAACGAGGCTCCATGGAACATAACCTCAGGAAGAGTTACCTTCATGTCATGTGTCATCAGGAAATTGACGCCTTTTTTGTATAGAGCATCAGTTACTTCTTCTAGGGGTGTTTCTGTAACAATAAAGTTATATAAGCCACTAGCATTAGGTTAATTTGTCATTTTTATGGTGGTGGGGTAGAAATAAAGATCGACCCGTTCAGAGATCCCCCAATACCCGGGCAAGTGAAAATTTGTGCCCAACCGAGGAGTCCGCAGGTAACTCGGCTGGGAGTGCACTTGCGACTGAACTACCCATCGGCCATGCATCCACTGGCCACGCACCAGAGCACAGGATTCGGGGTAATTTTTAGAGAGGTATTCTTTCTCACCGACCGGGGGTTTCCACACGCTAAAAAAAGGTTAGGTTAGGTTAACCTTGGTGATCATCCTTCTGATGTCACTAGTCCCAATTAGATAGCACCTTCTGTGCTATATCACAGCGGATACTCCCAAGGGAGTGCCGCTTGCGCCCCAAGAGAAGGTCGCTGCCTATAAAGGATTAGAGGGCACTTGTCCAAAGCCAACATCAGGTGGTGTTTATTTGGTAGGCATTTAGGTTTCATGTGAGTCGCACATAACCATTCACCACCTGCCTCCCATCGTTATCCCGGAGGGTAGCCCTTTCCCTTTGACTAGGCGCAAAAAAAAGACTTAGGTCTTTACACCGTCGTCGACGGCAAAGGCTAGGTTGCTGACTTCCTGGCCCTCGACGTAGGAACAATATAGCAATAGAAAAGTACTCTTCATACTAAAGGCGCACGAATCGACGCACGCACACAAACACAGGATTTACACGGCCGCTTAGCGATCTTGGGAAGACAAAACTATTGAGTGTCACGCCGTACGCCGCCGAGACTGGTCACTGTCCGAGTTAAATTATCTACGCCGATCCATCCGTCCGTGTCATCAATCTTTTTGTATGTACCAATCCTAGCGCACCGCAGACTTATGTATAAATTACAAGGAGACCGCCGAGGTAAGCTACTGTTCAGTGTTCTATTACTTATATTGTTACGTGGGTCAGAGTAAAGGTCGTAAAGGCGTTAGTTAATACACGCCAGTGAACTTGAACTCACACATCGAGGGCGGATGAGCAGGGCATACGAGTTGTATTAAAGGTTAAAATAAATTTAAATTAATAATAAATTATGATTAAGTAAATTAAGAATAATGTGTAATCCGCTGTAATTTTCATTTTTGAATTTTCGGAAACAAAAATTTGGTGTGTTATTTTGAGTAATATTAACCGAACGTTTAGGTTTAAACTAAATATTCCGAGGTCAATTTATGATTTTTTAGTTAGTTGAGTTCAAAAAGTAAAAAGTTTAACAACCACTGTAAGATATTTTTTCTCACCTCGACGAAAAGCTGCCTTTTAGTCCCTGGTAGGACTTTTCATCCAGGTGAAAAAAAATCATATACGCACCACGTGAGATAAGTAGGACATAATCACCCGCGATTGTCACCAATCACCCTGTAAATATTCCGCGGGTGAGAATGACCTATTTCTCCTGGAATGGCGAAAAGCTATTTTGAGCAGTTTAACAGTTTTATTACTGTTGATGAAATCTTGTCTTTCTGTGTAATGCATTTATGAAAATATTGTTTGGTCAAAAATTTTTAGAAATAAACACCACCTTCAAACAAACACATACATTGCATGTGCACAATATTAGAATTTTTTTTATATGGAAGAGAACGACAAAACTAGCGTACGGGTCACCTGGTGTTAAGTGATCACCGCCGCCCACATTCTCTTGCAACACCAATAAGGAATTACAGGAGCGTTGCAGGACCTTGAGAAAAGTGTACGCGCCTTTTTTGAAGGTACCGATGTCGTATCATCCCGCCACAAACACCACACATGGAAGCTTATTCCACAGCTTTGCAGTACGTGGAAGAAAGTTCCTTGAAAACTTCACTGTGGAGAAACGCCACACATCTAGATGGAAATTTGTAAATAATATATTAAATATATTTGTAGTTATAACATATTATTTCATTTGTATGTTAAGTATATTATTTAAAAACAAGGTAAATAAAAATTATAAGTTGGTCCCAAGTTACTCATAAATTCCGACATGAAGTAAATCTTATTATTTTATATAATATATATATATATATATATTTTTAATGTAAGTACATACTGTATTGTGTCTTTGAAAAAGTCTATACTCCAAAAAGCATTGCATATCCTATTTAAATGTCGCCAAAAAAGGCACAGTTTTTTGATGCCAGAGACTACTAAATCTAGGTTAGGTATGTTAGGTTCATAAAAATATAAGGTAATACGTAGTGTACATAACTGTAACCCTTACCAATTGGCACGTACGGAATTTTTTTTTTTCCGAGACGCTTGGCGATTTAGCAGATATTACACACATAATATTTCCAAGTATAAATCACTAGACTAGATATTTTAATGTCAACTAAATAAAAAAATATTTTTAATATAACTTGCCAAGATGCTAATAGGTATTTTCTGTAATTTTCAAACATCCCCGCTTTGGCTGTATGGGTGTACCTTTGCCATTCCTTGAAGTAAAAATAAAACCACTCACCAGAGATAAATATGTACTTAACACATTTCCCGCCCATTTGGTAGCAAAAGGAAATCATCTGGTCATTGTTTGTTTAATTCTTGTTTCATTTAAAATTAGTCTAGTAAATAAAGTATGCAACACGCTGTATAACTAGGTAACAAAAGGCTCGTGTTACACCTAAACCACTAACGTTTTTGTCCTTTCTTATACAACTGTTACCGATAGTAGGTACTATAATAAAAACCATAATGTCGAAATTCCAAAACAGCTGCAGTGCAAAAGAAACGTTTTTGACCCCTTCTTGTGGGAGACAACTTACCTACTGTTAACCGCTTTTTAATTAATTAACATCTTCGATCGGCAATATACAGAAAATATGTTAGATAATTTTCTAAATGACTACTTAGACAAGTTACGCTTACTGAACCAAACATTTTAAATGCTTCCGGAGACAGCTCGTATTTTTTATCTGTCAAAGCTTACTAAGATACTCTTGGTTCAGATCTAAGAAGATTAAATCAAAAACAGTTTAAGTGACAGTCACTTAACACAAGTTAACGGAAATGTATAATGGGCTTGTCAGTTTATGATGTTATACTTCTGAAGTGAAAATTTTTGAAGGTTTCACTTTGACCACGTGTGAATTGCACAATTTTTTTTTTATTTCATATATCTTTATTAATTCAGCGAAGCTGAGTGAAGCTCTCACCGTGTGACTCCAATTAATGTCTGTGTTAAATTGTTTCTCGGCCATTTCTGGACAGAATTTTGAATTTCGACTTATTCAATTATTATAATTAAAAGCAAACATGATTGACCAAATAAGGCGCTAATTCCTCATGTTTAAATATGGCGCCAAATTCCAATATTTTTATTGTTTTTGTTTGGATTAATTTTGTTTTATATTTGTTCACATACTTAGTTTACCTCGCTTCGCTCAAATATACGCCGCAGCGAAGCGCTACGACGAGCGACTGCGGCATCCTAATAAAACAGAAATGTGCAGCGATTTTCGTTACAAATTATACATGCACATAAACTACCTTAAGGCTAGGAAAAATGGACCGCCTATAAATTGAAATAAAATAAACATAACAATGTTAATCTCATTAAGACCATAGATAATTTATACGTCTAGACTCTAGATAGAGCCTCATGCTGTTAGGCAACGCATGACATGTCTTACTATCACTCGCGATACCTCTCAGTCACTTTGTTTTAGTGGGCACTCCTTTTTCACAAAAAATTGTGACTCCTTCATATTATATCATTTGTATAAATAGCCCTTCATATATAAGAAATAATATATTGAAACATTTTTTAGATAAATTATCTTGCCCCAATCTAGGCATAGCCTGTACGCCTGTACTATGGGTGCAAGATATTTAATACTTGTGATAGCTTAACAAGTATTAAATAGAACTCACGGAGCACAAATTCAAGAAATATACTAAAGCTTCTTTGATAAGGGAGGCTTTCTATAGTATGGTAGATTATATAGAGAGTTATGATGATGGTTCTTGTCTGGTTCTGAGCAGGACATCTAACATTGTATAATATTATATTAAATACGCGAAGTTGTTATAAGATATACAAGATAAGCTGGGACTTTCTTATCAGTTCTTCTCCACATGTCATAGCCCTTTTACAAACTGATGTAGCTTCATGACGTTTACCAAGTGTTGTTGCAATATGTTATGTTATTTTCACTCCCTATGGAAAATAAATATATTTCTCTATTTCTAGTTCTATCTTTTGAGCTATGTGCGTATACTTTGTCTTTTTTGCTTGTTGTAATAATATTCAATTGTATTTTTTTTTCCATCAGTTAAAAGAATATTTCCGAACTTTTCACCCACTTTGATAAATGCCAAGCTGCAAGTCTTCTATGACGACACGCGAAATTATTAAAAATGTCGTAGCGAGAGGTTTTGCATTCTTACAGGATTTCGTTTCGTAACAGTTCTCTGCCGCCCCGTTATTTTATGGTCTTCGACAGAATATGTATAAGTATAGATCAATTAAACTAACTCATTTAATTTCAATATGTTACAAAACCATTTTCCATTTCAGCCTGAAGACGTCCACTGCTGGACAAAGGCCTCCCCCAAATATCGCCATGACGATCTTGACTTTTCTTTTACTGATTCCATTTCGCAGGGAAACTCCGAGCATAGCCCTCTCCATTGCCCTCTGAGCAACAAAGAGCTTCCTCTATAGTTAGTGACCACGTCTGCGTTCCGTATGTTATTACTGGCAACACGCAGAGGTTTAAAAACCTTCCTCTTCAGACACTGTGGTAGTTTGTAAGAGAAGATTTTACGGAGCTTCCCGCACGCTGTCCATCCGAGTTGAATTCGACGAGTGACCTCTTACCCTAAATTGGACCTGCCTAACTGGATTATTTGTCCAAGGTAGACGTACTCGTCAACAATTTCGAGAGTACAGTTCCCAATTATTACGGGAGTAGGTGCGACATGGACATTAGAGATGATCTTCGTCTTGTCCATGTGTTCATTATGAGACCTACACCTTGAAAAGCTGTATCGAGGCCATCGAGTATGGCTAAAGTCTTCAATGGTCTCTACCATCATTACGATTTCTTCTACGAATCGAAGGTGAGTGATGTTTTCTTTCTTTCCTTGTGACTTTATTTCGTTTAGCATTTTCTTAGTCTAATGGTGCCTAAATATTTCATACAGGTCCTAACAGACTAAGGTAACTGCTGCACTACCTCGGTAACTTAGTCTGTCCATTTTGTTTTGAATTAAATAATTTGGCGTGTAGAGTCCCGTTACCTGTACTTCCATATAAAATTCTTTAATATTTTAATCGTCCTTGTTCGAAAATCAAACAAAGATTATAATATAACACGTAGATCCCCGGTAACCTTTGTGCCTCTGTCAAACCTGTATCATTAGTTCTGAAGGCGCTGAGCTGATTAGCAGATGCTGACGGGTTCAGTCTGTAGATACCTTTATACTTATACGGTACGCGATTATTTTCTCACCTATAGCACTCTCTCTGTGAACTTTCATTCAGTAATAGTGATTTCCTGTATTGATTCTAACAGTATTATACAATAATTAACAATAGGTTTACACGTTCTATATTTTACAATTTCACCTTTTGATATTGCTTTCTATATCTCTTGTGACACGGAAACGCTTTAAAAAATTATCTTTTTTTTATTATTATATTGCTAATAATAATATATTATATAATTATATTCAAGCGATCGATGATTCCAAGAAATATTTTATATTGTTTTTGTCGATTTCTTTTATAAACTTTTTGGAGTTATACTTCTTACGCACGTTATGAAAAAATTATGAGAGTGAAATTTTAAGATGCGCGCGCATCACTGTAACACAAAAGTAACAGGGTGAAGTTAGTTACTAAAATTTTCTGACGTTTGAGTCATTCGTTATACTTTTTGGTTTCTTCGTCCATTATTAGGACAGGCAAAGAGTTCAAGCCCATACAGCCGTATTCATTATTTAATAATTAATTGTCAAAGCCATCTTTGCAAGATTTTTACGAATTTTTTGTTCTTTCTAAAAACGTAGAATAGCACGAGGAATAAATCATTTTAATGATTTTTGCTTCGTTAGGCCAAAGAAGTATTACTTCTTGTATGAAAACATAAGTACACACACACTTTTTTATATTTAAGTGATCTCGCTCCAACAGCTAATTGTTATATATTTTAAAATCAATAAAAAAACGTAACCAATTCTTACATAATCATATTAATTAACATAAACTTTAAGTAATAACCTAAGTTTTCTCAAGTTAAACAATTTCAATATGAAATAGTCATCTTTATTTTAACTTTGCACGCTTTTTTGTGTCGTTCTATTTTTGTGTAAAAATCTTAAAGCAGTTCACAGAATTCATCTACTTACCAAGATTCTTATATTCGATTTTAGTTTCAGAAAAAAGTGGCTGTGACATAAGGACGGACAGACAGACAGACAGACATGACGAATCCGTAAGGGATATACATATAGGCATAATTTTTAGCCATTTGGCTACGAAACCCTAAAAAGTACGTCTCATGACAATTCTTATAAACTTAGAGAAAACTAATGTGCTAATATAATATAAAGACTTTTATTCTATTTTTCTGTAATTTCTAACAAATTCACCATCAAGAATAAGATAGTATTAAAATTTTCACGCAAATCCTGGTCCTCCTTCTACGACCAACATTTTTTTCCTTGATGGACACAGGATTATCATAAGCTCATCATAGGCGGTATGCCTTTATATAATGTGAAAACTATGACTGTTTTAATTCTCATGTCATCACTTACTTTTACTTTGATTAATCACTGTGCAAATTAGCTGTCCGTTTATGTTACGGCAATATAGAAAGTACGATATGCGTCTAAGCTAAAGCTTACACCAAAAGCACAACTACAACCAAAAATAGCAATGACAGCCTAGAAGGTGTCGTTGAGATTATCGTAAAAGTGACGTTTGATTATTTGTCAAATTAGGACCGATAATATCGAATAATGTTTCGTTCGTTCAATCATCGTTTCGACATTGAATACAATGTAACTAAGAGTAGGATTCGACACCACTAATGCCACGATAATATATCGAATATCGATTTTTGGAGTAGCCCCCTGAACGTCGCTTGACATATCGACACCAAGTATGCCCAGACACAGTCTGTGGTTGTTAGAATTGTGATCTCAAATTGAGGGCATACGATCTGTCGTATCAATTGGGAAGACGTAGAGGTTAAGGCACGAACTTGTATACAAACATATATAATTATATACAAATGTATAAACACTTTGCATAACTACCTATATTGTAAATAGCGCCTATCACTGAGAGAAATAAGAACAACCATAAAAAATGTATCGAAAATGTTGATTACTTTCACTTTCTACCTTAACTTTGTCCATATTTGTTGTTGTGTTATTTGTACAAACAGAAAGTTTGTTCTGAACATATATACTGTTAGTTTATTTGAAATCAGTATTCATGAACTACCTATTCATAAATATAAATATACTTTGAATAATATTTGTCAGATTTGCTTTTTGGAAGGTAGTTCAAAATTTAATCACAATGCCTACTACTCTGTCATGATTATATCTGCTGAAACGTTGAAAAAATTTAATTATTTGAGCATTGCTTAGTAATTAATATCTTTTAATGCCTATAGTAGTAATAGCAACCTATTTATTTATTCATTTATTAATCTAACAAGATACAATTATAATTAATAATATGGCCAAAAGTGGATAACACATTTAAAATTACAATGGAAAGTCATACTTGTTGTATTCCTGTGTTGTGTTGTGTGTGTGTGATTATTGTACTCTGTGCATTTTTGTAATTTCAAATTTTAGTTTATATTTCGACAAATAAAATACATCTCACTTTGAATAATCATTGTTTTAATATGTTTTAGCAATACGGTATAGAGCTGAGTTCCGAGCATAATTCATCCTTGTAATGGTTAAGTACTTATTTGAAATAATTTATATTATGTCATGTTCGGTATACCACCCGTATTTGATATATAATATCTTTGGGTCAAGTTCACCAGGCGTGCTGTCAGCAATATCAGGGTGCAATTCAATGACGCGTATCGTATCCTGATGAAGTTGACGGTACTGCAGCGCTTCGGACATGTTCACTAAAGCTTGAGTACCAGACTTCTTCGCGATCATAAGATCACGAACACCATCTTTATGGAAGCGTCTCCGTACTTCTAGTAACGAGATTCTCAGTTCATTGGCGGAGGATTTGAAGTGTTCCATTTTCAAGCACTGCCAGTGCACCGGGAGGCGAAAAAAACATAGCCCTGGCCCCTGATACGAGAGGTACCAAACAGGTACGGCCATTTTGCATGTAAAGTGACGACAAGATGTGAATTATGATAAGCTTATTGACATCGGCAATTTTTAATTATTTATTTTATTTTTATTTAATTTTTAATTAAAATACCTTGTATTTATTGAAAGGTGCAAAACATTTCAATAAAGACTATTATTATTACAAATAGTTCGCTGCAATCTACTTTATTCAAATAAGTTACGTGATGTCGTATTGTCTTCTTTTAAATATTATCTAAAATGTCTATTTTGAAATATTTACAAGCTTCGTTGTAACTTTTGAATCTCTTGAAACCTTTAATACCATTAAAACATAATATATATTTAATAGAGTTTTCTTATTGTTTCTTGATATTACATATTATGTGTATTTTATAACAGGGAGGTCATGTCCACGTATTCTAGTGAACTTCGAAGATATGCGAAGTATAGTTTTAATACAGTCCATATCGTTGATTTTTATTTTTATTTTTAATAGATCGTTCATCTATCCTCTGACATACTTCATCTACCTTATCATCCACTCCTCCTCTTACATTCAACGTAGCAAAGCGGCTCTCCATGGGCCAAAACGAAATGTGATTGATGGCGAACCACAGAAGGTGTCTAATAAGGTTCGTTTGGCTGTGCATGAGGGGGTATTGGTTCCAACACTCATGTACCAAAAGTGAAAGTTGGGTATGGCAGAAGAAACAAGAAAGCAGAATAAATGCAGTTGAGATGAGAGCACTGAGAAGTATGATAAGTGGGTATCTAAACCGAATGACAGGATAAGAAATAGATAAGGAAACTTTGTGGTCTGGAAGAAGATTTTGTGACAAAAATTGAGAAAGGTATGCAGAGATGGTTTGGCCATGTCGAGAGAATGAATGAAGAACGATTGACAAAGTGTTTAAGGCAAGTGTGAATGAAAGTGTTGGAAGGGGTAGATTTAGGCGGACTTTTTGAGATCAAATCAGGGACGTCTTGAAAAAAGGCCAGGTCAAAAGTACCCTAAACCGAAGAGCATGTATGAAAGGAATAGTGACAGTGGACGAAGCGAAACAAGTATGTAAGGATCGTAGCAAGTGGAAAGAAGTGGTATTTGCCTACCCCTACGGGAAAGAGGCGTTATTATATGTATGTATGTATATCGTTGATACACACACCCGTATTATAAAGCCCAATTGCACAGATCTGTGATTCTCTCTATATGTTCGATGACATTTATTTTGGACTCTAGCCTAACACCTCAGTCACAAACTGAGGTGGTTCTCTTGATAGGGGCATCATTTATACAATAGGTATATACGTTTTTACCTCCAAAAGTTATTAGGAGATATATTGATATGCTTATCGACATTCTGTTTCTTTTATTGACATAACAAATTTTTTGCCGTTATCATTATGAAGGGTTAATCCCGATATATGTTTTATTTCTTTGAAGTCGATATTTGTGGTCACGACGGAACTGCAGAGGCGCCGAGAAACTATTGACACATTGACACTCGACACTAATAGTATATCAATCTGTCCGTGACATCTAATTCGTTTCGGTCTTTGATTCCCTTTGTCCAGATCGTTTTGAAATTTGTGGTAGTCGTCAATATTAGTTATTTTAAAATATCATTATTTGTCGTCCGAGAACATTATGTTATTTGCAGCGTCTAAATAGGCATTAATATCAAAAAGATAAGTATTATAAAACAATGGTCCCAGAATAGATCCCTGAGGAACATCTGAACTGATTGTTATAATATACTGACTACGAGCACTGCCAATTGCAATAGCTCGACATCTCTTTATAATATAGTACTTAAACCATCTAATAGGTCTCCGCCTATAATTAGAGTGTGTAGCTTACGACGTAAAATGACGTGATCCACTCGATCAATCAACCTAGATAATTTTGTTAAACTAAACTAACATTTAATTGTTTAATTTTATTCAAGGTATGCCCTTAATTTTAAATTAGCAACCCTAGTTCCATTACAACATAAGAAACAGTCGAGATTTAGAGACATCATTAGAATTTGCAACACTAGAGGAATCACAGGAGCATTGCCGACCCTTGTGTGTAAATTACCAAAAAAACTGGAAAATCAGTTACTTTTAAAGAAAATATTAAGAGGACACAAAAAAAAGGATAGAAATAATCCTACGAAAATAGCAAATCATTGATAAATTCCGTTTTATTCACAACTTTCATAGTCATGAAAAACTAGTTGTGCATATTGATATTTCTACTACAGGGAAAATACGCAAATGACAATATCATAAACGTAAATTATATGTAAATTTCCCAGATGAGACTGCACAGAGCTTTGCTCGTTTTGGCAGCTACATGTCCACTTGATCGGCCAGTATTTAACTTACAATGTTTGTCTGTTCGAGTCAAATCGTACAACTATGTAGTTCACATGACAGTTTTTATTATGAACATGAGCTGGATTGACAGGAGTCTAACCAGGATTAGTTCCACATTTCTTCATGGGTCAATATAAAAAATAGGCCATTTTGATTACGCAGTTTACTTTGTAAGCCATGGTGGCTTTATGGTGAAATATTCTTTATTTTCTTTAGATTTTTGAAGTGAAAACTGCGTTTGCTTGCAAGGGTTTGAGCCCATACAGCCAGTTCGCGGTTCTTAATGCCATTCGCTCTGTGTTGATAGTCAGTGAATGTGTTTTACTTAGATCATTTTTTACGTCTATAGCGATGAAAACGTCGAAAAAATAGACTTTAGAACTAACCTCTCTTTTGTGACATACAAATAGCGCGTGTCAGACGTAGCATATCTCGCACACTAAAGTTATAAACCTGGCCTGTTTTCATCGGTAGCCTGGCAACAAGATGCTCTATCTAGACGTATATTATCTAAGAAAAAACCTACAGTCAACATAACCCTTTCATGTAAGTCAGTTTAAAAACGTAAAATTTTCTCGCGTCTTAGCAAGTAAAATATCAAGTCATTATTCAACCAAAGCATTAAAGAGACAGTAAAGTGTTTGCGGTCAAAGAGCTTAGGAGACAGCAGTTCGTAACTGTTGCGGATGTGCTGTGAATGGTTCATTGTTGTGCGCACCGTACTGATTTCACGGTTCAAAACGATGTGTGAAACGACAATAGGCCGTAAACTTACAAGTGGCAATAGCAGACTCCATTTCTCCTTGACGTATTCTGGCCTTGTTGCTTCTCAGTCGTAAAAAATCGGAACCGCCCACCGAGGATTCCGTACAATTCTTTAATGATTTATCAACAAATGTCTAGTTTTCAGATTTTTGAAGTTTTACTTCTTTAGGCGATTTACGAAAAAATGATGAGAGTGAAATTTTAAGATGCGCGCGCATCACTGTAACACAAAAGTAACAAGGTGAAGTTGGTTCCTAAAATTTTTTTGCGTCATTCGTTATTATTTTTTGGTTTCTTCGTCCATTATTAGGACAAGCAAAGGGTTTAAGGCCCTATTACAGCCGTATTCATTATTAAATGATTAATTGTCAAAGCCATCTTTGCAAGATTTTTACAAAAATGTTGTTTCTAAAAACGTAGAATAGCACGAGGAATAAATCATTTAAATGTTTTTTGCTTTGTTAGGCCAAAGAAGTTTAACTTCTTGCGTGCATACACACACACTTTTTTTTCTTATACTTGTAGTATAAGACAGTATTACTTGCCAAAAGGGAATGCCCATTTTAGGCTACAAAACGCCCAGTAATTTACTTTTATTTAAAAAGAAAGAAAGAAAAAACTTCATATTTTTTCTTCTTTTATAATAAAAAAATAAAATATCAAAAAAATATTGCTACACTTTTACACATACTCGTAAAATGAGTAACGCAATGATATTTTACAATAGAAACGACAATAAGAAAACATAATATCTGAATGTATCGAATCAGTATTGCCAATTACTAATTACGAATCGATTTACTTGGTTTAATCGATTTTGAACTTGTGAATAATAATCTATTTGTTACAATATAATATGGCATTATTGTTGTGATCACAGAGGGTTTAAATAACAGGATTATTTGAATAGCTATTTGTTTTATAATGATTGGGTGTGTTTTCATACAGCCATGATAAACCAATTAGTTGCAAATAACTATCCTTGTCATGAGGAGGTCTAATTGTATGTATTAATAGCCCGGTACACAAATATTTTACTAAAACCAAGAGTATTGAGAGTTTTAAAAATTGCATTTGGCTCCATACCTACTTTGTGTAATACAATCACAGCGATTCGGTTCTCTTTATCACCCCACTCCATTTTAATATCGCAAAATATTGGACAATGTATTATAGTATATAAAAATGACAGATTCCAAATTCAAATGTAATATTTTGTTTATTTTTAATTGTAACAGTATTTATGGCCAGACTAAGTATATTGTTGCACTGTTGCAATATTAACAGTGCAATTTTAATGCAGTGTTTATAATAACAGTATTAAAAAAAAACAACCGACTTCAAAAACACTATTTCAAAACAATAGATATAATGTGCACTTAAAAGTATAAAAATAATTGCGTATTTTTATACAATCTAATTAATTAATCTAATTCTAGTTACGATTATTGTTATTTTAGGAAACGGTGTCCTTCAGCCGCGACCCTCTCTCGCCTCTCGGCTTCTCGCGACTCAAGCATAGAATACTAGAAAAGGTATATCAATAATTGAACAATCTTCCCTGTAACGTGAATCTTGTTATATCGCTTTTTAACCGACTTCAAAGAGAAGGAAGGACGATTTTTTTTTCACTGAATGGCATTGCTTGCGGCGGCGTTGCGTACCGTGTCGCCTCATTCCGTCAAATATATGCGAAGGCAACGATGGCTGGTCCATGCATCAACTCGTGAACGGGTGCTGCTTGAAGTGCCAGGTTGACTTGTTATAGTTAATGAAATTTCACATAGCATCCTTACACAGACAATAAGTTCAAGCTCTAAAGGTTGATGCATCCAACATACGATAATTTATATTTATACATTTAATTCTTTATTACTTTTCATAAAATAATTTAAATTATTTACACACGACTCATATATTGGATGCAGCACCCTACAAGCTAATTTATTATGTATATTACAGCCATTATAAAATACTCTCTTTGATTGAAAAGAGTGGCCGTTGAGTTTCTTGTATGTTCTTCTCACGAGCTCAATTTTTTACGAACATAATATGGTAAATTCAGTAATTTAAAAGTAATATTTGTAGTTGCGATTCAGAAGCGCTTAGTTGAAGCCTAATTGAATAAAGTTTATTACACTTTTACTTTTGACTTTGATTTTCTCAATTCTGTTGATATACTTTTAAATATTAACCAATACATACACCGATTATGCTGAGGTTTTTGATCTATTTATATGATTTGGTGATTTTGTTTCATGTTGAACAGTTGCCAATTTGGTCCCATAAAAATTTGACATAGTTTGCACCAGTAGTTTTCATTTTATGAACAATTTTGTTTACGTGGACGATGTAATTTAAGTTTGTGTTACTACGGCTTTTTTAGGAGTTTTCATTAATTGGATTATATATTATTATTACCCGTGAAAAATTGGGTCTTAGACTCCCTGTCATTCAAAGCTAACACACGTTCTTCACGATACTTCACTGTCTCACAAAAACGTGAAAACACAGTTTCGAACAGTATTTTATCGGAGTCAATTCCTCTTTATCGTTTCTTGGGATATATATTGTTAAGGCGCGCGGCACCTTTCATAGGCCTACATATAGCTACTTAAAGAAATTACTATTAAATATATGACAATAAAAAGTTTACCTGTTGTAATCTAGAAAAATCCTTTTGTAGTTTACAGAACAACCTAATACAAACACTAAATAGGTAAAAATATTAACAAAAATAACGTTTGAAAGCAATGTCATCAAATACTATAAAATAACTTATTATATATTTAATCTAATAAATCTCTCATGAAATCATAATACTTTTAGTATTAATAAAATAGTATTATTTGTATGTGCTACTTATGGGTAGGTGTGAAGTTAAAGTTATCAGGCAAATTGGCCCATACTTCTGAATTTGAATGAATTTAGTAAAAATTCTATCACTTGATTTTAGCATACACGAGCTCATGCCTACGACTTCCTTTACATGGAAATCAAATTGGATACACAGTGATAAGTTGTTTTATTTTATTTCTTTATAGTTATCTAGCTTTTTCCCGCGACTTCGTGCGCGTGCAATACTTTATTTGGGCAGCATTTTTTTTATTTGTAATATACTCACATTGTAAATAATACACTACAAACTGCTGTGGTTAATACATTTTATAAGCTAGCAATTATACAACTTTAATCCCTCTTTTTCACCCCATATAGATCTAAATCTTAAATACGCTATAATTTCTTATCAACCGCCTAAATACAAAGTTTCATGGTGTTATCTTCGATACTGACGAACTTTCATACAAATTTCCACCCCCTATTTCAACCCGCCAAGCCTTTTATTCGCGATAAAAGGTAGCCTGTGTCGTTTCTCAAGATCTGTCTATCTATGTACTACATTTCATGAAAATCGGTTCAGTGGTTTAGGCGTGAAAGCGTTACACGCAAACTTATATTCACATTTATAATATTAGTAAGGATTATAATGTTACTCACCAGATTCCTCATCATCTTCAATTTCATTTTCTGCGTCGAAAGCTCTATCATTATCCTTATCTTTACTTCCAGTGAGGTAGATTATGTTGGCTTCTTTGCTATATTTCTTCATATCAACATTATTCTTTTTAAAACACACAGCACTTGTCACATTTACGTCATCACTAAAATCTAAACTTTCATCTAAATACGAATAAAAGTTTTTTTGTAAACAAGACACTGAGGGCTTTAAGGTGCACTTATTCAAAATGTTGTCCCATAAATTATTTCCAGTCCTGAATGTTCCATTTTCGTAAAGATTACCAATAAATCCTCTGCCTGATATTGCTTCTACTAACTGTAGTCTCTTAGGTATTTCGCTGTTTATTCTGTTAACTTCATCATCTGTTCTATTAATATTACAATTGACTAAACTCACACTTATTACTAGAACTAAAATAACACTTGTATGTCCATTGTTGAGCCATCTTTGGCTTTGTCTCAATCTTCTAACTCCACACGTCAAGTTAGTATTTGGATTTTTTGTTGCCATTGTCAAAGCATTACTAGTAACGGTCACCTAAATATTAACATTCACAATGTTTGTTACATATAGTTGAACACGTCTTCATGTCCATTTTCCATTGAATGATTTTAAAAATTTGAAAGTCGTAACACTTGATATCCGGACGTGCTATTAAGTTGTCGTCTCATCTGCAAATAAGAGAAAATAAAATGAGTTAGACCCCAATTCGAAAATTAGTTGATAATTTATAAAGCATTGGACATAAATAGAAAACCAATTTGAATTACTCCAAATTGATGGGTTATCATTAAGTTACATTGCTATTCAAAAATGTTCCATGAAAATTAATGTCAGTAGATAAATAAAATATTTCGGAAATAGTGATCATAAGTTTATGATTAATGATTCAAGTATGGATGATGACAAAACATCTTTATTTTAAATATACAAGGTTTGATTTATCGGTCAATTAGTTTGCCTGTAACCACATATGTTCTATCATAAAAGTGAACATGATTTTGTTCTAATATAATTAATGATTTCAACTTCTAAAAAATATATGTTCCTGGTCATTTTATTAACATCGGGGAAAAATAGGGTAGGTATACAAAATATATTATTTTGATACAGTACAACTTTGGGTTAGTAAAATACTCATTGATTTAAAAGAGGTGCCGCTGAGTCAAATCAAATCAAAATCACTTTATTCATGTAGGTCACGGAAATGCCACTTATGAATGTCAAATTGTTTTTTTCCATTAGAATTAACTGAAACTTCGTAAAGGGTTGAGCTAATCATTTCAATCACAATATATTATGTAAAGTGATGCAACAAAAATACTCAAACTTCTAATAGTCAATGCCTTGGACGAATAAGTCAAAGAAGTAAATGTAAATTAATATAAAACAAAAGTTATTGAGTACAGTAGCTGCATTATCCACACACACCGTAAATAAATAAAGGTATTTTGCGAGCATTTTTGCCAGTTTCTTCTACTTCTCACTAACTATACGTTTTCGTAACATATGTATTATTATGGTAGATTTAATAATAGAAATGATATGTATTTTGTAATTAAGATTCAATAGGGTTTAGTTTTAGCTAATGTTAATAAAGTTGATTTGACTTTGAGTATCGATGCTTATGTATATGTGACAGAAGTTGTAGTACAGTTAGTTATAAGTAAACTGTTCAACGCTAACAATAAGACATCTTCATTTCAAGGAAAATCAATGAGATGTTCCTCTGATACGATCTACTTTATTTCTTGCATTGCTAACGGAGCTAACTGCAATTATTGTTAGGAGTTCAAACATAACATGTGTATCTCCTCATACTTAAGACGATCAAGTTTATCCAAAAACGCGTATTATAAAGCAAATTAAATTTATGTTACAGACGATGTGTACGATAGCGCAATAAATGAATGTTGATTATAACCACATAAATGCTAGCTAGCAGTTTTATACTCATAAATAAAGAAATTCGTGCGAAATTATTCCCTAACCATTCCAAAATATTCAAAAATGCTCAACGGTAATGTTCAAGTTTTAACTTCTGCCGGCACTCCCGGAGTCCAATCCGTATTTTTTGCTTGTTTTTAAACAATTATTTTCTGCATTATAAGTAGTATTAAAAGCGACATGAAATGTACCTGTAACAAGTGTCTATTCTGTGCTAACTGTTGCTGCAGCTTTGTAACTAAATGACTCGATGTATTCTTAAATATAATTATTTGTATACCGAAATACTTTTTATTCATAACTAGCTGGTCCGCAAACGTTGTTTTGCCATATAAATTATTTTTAGAGTTAGAATGTTTCTTGGACATGCAACATTACTGTATTTTTCTAAAATAAAAGAATTTTTCTAAAATAAACGTAGTTACTCCTTATTACATCAGCTAACTGCCAATATAAGTCCCGTCAAAATCGGACCGACATCCAATCGAATCAGACAGACAAAAATTGTAAAAAATGTAAATAAATAAATATTTTGGTGTATGTACCTATATATTGTATATCTATATTCATATACATGTAGTAAAAAACGGTTATTTCAATATTACAAACAGACACTCCAATTTTATTTATATACGTATAGATGATTAGATATTATCTTGCTTAGGATGGGCCAAAGTTATGAAAATATTGTTATTCGGTGCTACATAAGTGTAAATACGAAGTTTTGCCATGTTTTAACGTGGATGAAATCACATGCAAATATACATTCATACACACAGGTAAAGCTAAGATTAAACATATTGTATCCAGGTCGATATGACTTGATTACTTTCACAAATACTTGTATACCTACTTAAGCCGAAACGTGTGGTTGTCATTCTCTGCAAAAGAACACAGGCGCTAGCGATCAATTTCCATGACTTGGTCACGTTTGATTCTAATAAAAAAAGCGGCCAAGTGCTAGTCGGACTCGCCCATAAAGGGTTCCGTAGCAGCAAGAAACATAATATAAAATTTATATAGAAAGGAAAATGATATTAAATTCTAAAAAAATCTATGTTCAAAATCATACAGTGCAAATGAGCAAGTAACACTACTTACTAGATCACGTTCAAACCAATATTGGGTGGAAGTTTGCATGATAATGCGAAAACTGTTAATGATAAATAGATGTTTACTTTTTTAACCTATTTATGTCACTTAATACTGTTTGTTTTCCTAATAAAATAAAATAATGTTCATTATATAATTTTGCCACTTTGGAAGTATCTCTCACACAAACTATGCAGTTTAATAAAAATAGTATTAAAATCTTTAATATCATTTTTGAAGACCTATCCATGGATATACGAGTACATATCGGTTTCATAAAAAAAATTAAGTTTCAGTTCTAAGTATGGGCAACCCCCAATATTTATCTACATTGGTATGAAAATGTTAATGCAACGGTATAGTTCTTACAGTTTTGGAAAGCAGTGGCTGAGACATACACGGACAGACAGACATGATAATTCTATAAGGGTTCCGTATTTTGCTACGGAACCCTAAAAAAAATAATGTTCATTTCGCTATGACTGACGTCACCACAGCTCAATGAACGCTGCACAGAATCCGACAAGATCCGTTCCGCTTTCCGAGCGCGTGCCACTACAACGCAGATGTACAATAATAGAAGAGACAGTTTTACTTCATAAATAATAATATGCTAAAATGGATTATTTTTAATGGTAGATTAAAATTAACTAATAAATTTTTATTTAAGCGCTGGTGTGGGACGCGACTTGCGACGATACTTTGGCTCCTTATCATGTCCAAGTTACGTCAGTTGGTTCTGGGGCTGCTGCTTCGACTGTCGAAGACAACAAGCGTCGCTAATAAATAATATTAATTTTAATTGATTCAAGTAATGCTCGCTTTATAACTTTATTTTGTAGTTGATACATATAGAATACTTAATAACTATTATGTTTTTTTTTATTCATTCTCATTTTTTTGATGAACTAGTATAAGTTATGATGTTTAACTATTTTCGATATATAACTTTACATAGATTGTAATTAAAATATTTTTATTATACGATTTAAATGTTAATATTGATTTAATATGGCAATGAGTTTCTTGCCACATAAATTAAATGTGGTAGTAAATTATAAAATCTATTTTTTTTTTTACATTCATACATGTAATGTATTTGACAATTTTGCCAAATTATATTTATTAATATTGTAAAGACTGTAGATTCATTGACGTTTTAAGATGACTTTTAGAGAAAATTTATAAACTGTTAATCAACTAGCGTCAAATTAATATCAGAAGAAAAGGTATAATATGTAATTGTTGTTATAAACTATTATATAGTCGTTATAATTTGTATTCGGTCAGGCTACTCAAGATCAACTTATATCGTCACTAAGTAGAAAATATTTTATTCTGAATAATTTTGGAAGAATCAGAACAATTAACCGCCTCTTTAAAACACCTTTATAAAATTATTATTCAGCTTTAAAATAGTATGTAATTTTCACACTCTTTTTCTTTAATGTAGTTGTTAAATATATTAACACATATAACATATTAACAGTATGCCTGAGAACTTCATTACACAAAATATTGGTTGCTTAACTGTTTTAGAAATTTTTCGAAGTAAATCCATTGCAACAGCATTATATTACCAATATATCTTTGTAGATATAAAATTATTTACTTATAGCCATGTGTTATTTAAACATTGATCAAGGCCAGTAACCATTCGTTTATAACCATTAACAGGGCTTGTCCCAGTAACCATTATAACCATTAATCATAAAAATTTAACAATTTAAGTGTAATTAGTCTACTTTAATTTATTAAATTAAATAAATAAATATGTTTACCATAAAAACTTTGTTGATTTTGACTTTGTTGATTAAAAAAAATGAATGTTCAGTCATATGTATATGCGAATGTTAATTCCATGCTCAGTTGGGGGATGTAATGTTGCAATAAAATTTATCTCACTTTTACCAAACCCACAATGAGAAGCTTAACTTGTCCCATATTTTAATTATAACCGAATTGACCACGGCAAACATTGTTCGTTGGAAGCCGATGAACTGGGTCCAAACAAAAAATCCGTAAACGCGAAAGGGATAGTAGATAGTGTATCTCCCTTACTCCCAATTCCATAGACTGGTATTTATGTGTCTCTGTGACATCATTATTGCTATTTTAGTGACGCATATATTGTTCAACTTCTACGTATCACCACTACCACATTTATGTTCTCCTGGTGTCTATGTAGTAATACTTCGTGCGAATGACGTCAGACTATATTAAAGTATACTTGCATCATACATAAGACAATCTCTTCTTCAACTATGATTGCCTGGTACCAAAACACTGTATAAAATTGTCTTACGAATTTTCGATCAGGACACGTGTCATGACGCGAGTTTAACATTTTTTACCCATCCCAAGAAAAGTGCTCAACGCCGCTAAAGAAACACATCTAGAACTATATATCTATGTTGTCGCGGACGCTCGACTTTTCATTTCAAAAGCACACAGCATTCCAGCGAAATTATTTCATCCAATGTCACTTTATATTATATTAAATGTAATGTAATAATGACCAACACGTAATCATAAGATATAATATGGACTGTAATTATGTTACACATTGTTTATATAGTGTTACAATTGTTATGGCGGTCAGTTTAAATAAAATATTGTTATAAAAACCGGCCAATTACGTTGAGTATAACAAAGCGTTCGAGACAGAAGAACATCTCTAACAAAGATACAGCAAGATAGAAGAGGTAAGCGAATATATTGTGATTGTAACCGATTTCGAATGACAAGTCGGAAAAAGTCAGCCACCTTAGCAATTAACTCCTTAGTATTATGAATATCAAACCCGTGCATCTCGGGTCCGGGTCTCGGGGTCCTAGCTCTCTTACCACCCGAGCCAACCGTTCGAGTGACGCATGGTTCGTAAATATTGGCATGTCTTGTTCAACTCTCAGGTTCTATTTAAAATAACAAATTGTTTTAAAAAGTATGTTATTTAATTACAATGATAATGCTTTTGGAAATATGTACATACAAATTATTTTATCGTCATACATTTACTTTCACTCTCTGCCTGAGATTGTGTTTATTTGATCCACTTCAAGCTATATTTATTCCACTTAAAAACGAGAGCTCATTAAAAATTTAACCAGAATCCGATGGAAAAATCCACGAGCAGACGACCACTAACTATTCAAGAAAGGTGTAGTAATCATACAACTTCTAACATAATAGAATTCTAAACTTTCCCAGTGAAAGTTCTTTAACACGCGGATGGCTCAGAATTTGTTAGCGGTGTTGAATCATTCATGAATATAATTGCCTAGTAGCCAATATCTTGCATGAGTGTGTTTTGTTTCAAAATGTGGAATGTTATTGAGCGAAGCTGAGCGAAGCTCCCACCGGGTAACTCCAATTGATTTCTGTGTTAAATTGTATCTCGGCCATTTCAGGACCGATTTTAAAAATTTTTGAACTTACAGAAAGCTTACGAGATTATGGAGACAGAATTTTGAAGTTCGACTTGATTCAATTATTATAATTAAAAACAAACATGATTTACAAATTATTCTAAATTAGCACGCGCTACTTATATTTGATGGAGAGATGGGACTTCCCATAAACAGGTCCAAGACCAAAGTCATGGTGGTGGATAGATCTGGGAAGTTGGAACTAACTGGTGCGCTGGGCCTAGAAATGGTGGACAACTTTATCTACCTGGGTTCCAACATAAGTAACGATGGTTCGTGCGAGAGGGAAGTACGCAGGAGAATTGGCATGGCTAAAAGCGCTATGTCTGAGCTTGGAAGAATCTGGAGAGATCGCAACATTTCCGTAAAAACTAAGACCAAACTGGTACGGACCCTAGTCTTCTCAATATTTTCGTAAGCGCTGAGACTTGGACACTGAAAGCTGCAGACCGCAAACGCATTGATGCCTTTGAGATGTGGTGCTGGAGAAAGATGCTCCGTATCCCCTGGACAGCATTTCGATCTAATCTCTACATACTGCGTGAACTCAGGATCTCCTCGCGATTGTCTTCCGAATGTCTGCGCAGAGTTTTAGAATACTTCGGTCACATCGCAAGGAAGGACGATGGAAACCTTGAGAGGCTCATTGTGGTCGGCAAAATAGATGGGAAGAAGCCTCGTGGACGCAGTCCAACACGATGGTCCGATCAGATCCGCTCCGCCCTCGACTCTACGGTTCACAATGCCTTTCACACCGCCAGAGACAGGAATAGATGGAGAGCGATCATACGTGAGAAAGTGATACAGAGGGGTGGTCACGACCCTCAGTACTGAGGATTACGACACAGGGAGGAGACTTATATTTATTTAAAAATTGTGCCGATTGATCAAATCTTTATTGATTAATTTTGTTTTGTTTTTGTACACAGACTAAGTTTGCCTCGCTTTGGTGCGACGAGCGACTGCGGCATTCTTGTATTTATGTTTGTTACCACAGGAGTTCGAAGTCAATTAGGCTTAAAATAAGCGCTATTGAATCGTCACTCTAAATATTTCTTTTAAATTACTGAAACTAAGATATTTATTTATTTATACATAATCCACAGCTCTTAATATTATTTAATTAATATATCTAATATGATCTGACAGCCAAAGGGGATTAACATTTTAAAGGCCTTAATTTTAAGCAATCGACACAGTAAAACACCATGAATGTATTCGGATATTTGCTAGTCAGTATACAATTATATATACATGTGCGCATGTGTGTGGGTGTATGTGTGTGTTTGTGTGTGTATTCGTTGTAAAAACACAGGATTTAAACTAAATATATGTTCGGAAAAGTAGAGCTCGTGAGAAAAACACACAAGAAACATTGCAATGGCTGTAATATTCAAAACAAATTAGTTTGTAAGGTGCTGCATCCAATATATGAGTCGTGTTTAAAGTTAAAAATATTTTTAACATCAAATATTTCATAAAAAAATAATATAGAATAAACTGTATAAATATAAATTATCGTATATTGGATGCATCAACCTACAGCTTGAATTCATTGTTTGTGTAAGGATGCTTCGTGAACATGATGGTCGTGATTACTGTCACAATTAGTAATCTCATCCATATCAAACAAGTAGAGGATCTGTCTACAGTAAAAACCACATCCTAAGTAATAAATGGCGGCGGCTTCATAATGACAACTATGACAAATACTTTGTCTCATTTCAGCTGCAGTTCTGAAAATGAGATCTTAATTTACACGCGTTTTAATCCTTTAGAAAGTGTTTTATTCAAACTAATATGGTCGCAATGTTAAATACTGTCTGTCAAAGTCGTAGGTAAGACCAACTTTATAATATGGTAATACCCTATTCAGATATGACACGTAGAAATTTTAATTTTTTGAAATAAATTAATCGCATACCACAAATAAGATGTCACTTTAAGCAAATGGTATTCATGATTTATGATGCCAAATGTATAGGTCAGTAATATAATTACTTATTATGTGAAAGTTTTACAAGTAATCATTTATTAGGTATTTTGTTTGATAAATGCTTGTTCATATAAATATTAAACAGAAACTTTTTAACCGAATTAAAAAAGGGAGGAGGTTCTCAATTCGACTGCATTTTTGTGCTTGTTATCTCAGAACTTTCGACTGGGTTAACCGATTTTGACGATTCTTTGCTTGCTATGTGATGTGAAAATAAAAATAATATTAAGTAAAGTATTGAAGAATCAGTATTTATCTGTGAAATGTGTCTTTAGTTAGATTATTGCTATATGCAACAACAACACAATCTAATACAGAAACACCATTATATTTATAATTTAATAGTGGTGAAAACACAGAAAGATATAGATAAAACACTAAAATTAAAACGCGGTCCAACTTGACAGGAAACTAAGAAACACTAAAGTGTTTTTATGTAAGGTTTTTATCTCACTTTCAGACTACACACGTCTATAACGGTAGTATAATAAGTTTATGGGCTGAAAGCTAACGACTTGTCAATCAAAATTGTTTACATTAACCATATTACTTTCCTTTTCTTTCGTGCTGCACCTCCGTTAGAGATGTGTTTCCCTCTCGTACGCCTTGTTTATGTATACGCTAATATAGTAATAAGTTGATGGGTGTCTCACGGCTACCATTATCATGGAAATGTAAAAGATAAAACCAAAATATAAACTTTATTAGTAGTGCATTCGACCAACATTGAAAAATAATAATTCTTTAATTACCGAAGAAGTTTGGGAAACAGAGAGATAACGTCCATTGTTAATTTATAATTGGATTTTGTTGAATTAATTATAATCATAATTGGTTCTTAAGAAATTAATTGTTTAGTTTGTAAAAAGACACAAACACACACACATACAGACTTACGGGCACTATCGCGGGAATAGTCAGGTAAGCTTGCTAGGACCTTAAAACGTCGAGATCTGATGATAACTCTATTTTCGAAAAACGAGATAAAATTCAATAACTTCCCGAATTTTCGAAAATTTTCAATTTTAAGGAAGTTAAAAAACTCTACCAAAAATACTTCAAACAACTCTCTACATTCATTCATGTCGCCATCTCAAATTGATAATAGCCAGTTACGTTCTATACAATATAGACAAAACACGTCGTATATTAACAAAAGTCAAGTCAAAGTCAAAAATATTTTGTTGACATAAAATCAAAAGAATACTCGTCGACGTCAATCACTAAAAATATCTACAATTCGGATACATTTTAATTATACAAAAGTTTAAACATATACATATACAAGGCTGAACGATAAAATCCATAAAAAAACAACTATAATACTATTCATTGCACTATAAAACTATAATACAAATCCGAAATATTAAAAAATAAAAATGTTACAAATTGCTGTATCATTCATACATTGTCACATTTCAAACAAACCGCAGGGATCCAAAAAGATTCATACTTGACGAATTCCCCTTCCCTCACTTTGCAGTATGACAAAAGCTGCCTTACTATGAGTGTCAGAATGTACCATAAACTGTAGAATAATTTGAAATTATTAAATAAAAGAGTTTTTAAGAAAAATCTTAAACATTCGTTCAGTGAGCGATTATTTTATACCACTAATGAATTTCTGAATGCGAGTAATGACAAGAAATGTGAATCTTTTTATTAATAATCAATTAAAGAATATTTATTAATTATTGTACTATTACATTGTAATTATGTTAATTAATATTTTATTACTTCTAACATGCAAACATATTTCAGTCTATTTTTTTTAATTTATTATGTATTTAATAACATAAAGCATTTATTGTATTTCATTAATTTGCGTGCCGTGCCGAAACATGTGAAGCTGTAATTGTGTACCATCGTAACATACCATGATTAATTGATTGATTACTGAAATTTGAATATTATGTCCTTAAATCAATTCAATATTAGTCGTTATATTGATAATCAATTTCCTAAAGTTAAAGTATTTCAAACAATTTATTATTTTTTTAAAGTGATAACCCTCACTTCTGGGATTAATGATACAAATTAAATTTGTGTTATTATTAATCGAAGAAGTGAGGGTTACCACTTTAAAAACATAACAAATTGTTTAGATTTTGAAAGAGCGACATATCAAGTCAATTTCCTAATATGCAAATATTAGGGTTGCGCAGGTTATCAACTGTAAAGTAAATCCTGTAGATGAAGCCACAACCTGAGAGTTGAACATGACATACAAGATTTATGAACGATACGTCACTCGAACGGTTGGCTCAGTGGAAGAGCGCTCGCATGGAACGCGAGAGATGGCGGGTTCGAGTCCCGCATTGTTAACTATATATTATTCGGAACAAGTACCACTACTAAGGTGTATTGAGACCCTCGAACTCGTCTCGTTTTTTGTAGTCTCTCGTAATTTGTAGGCAAATTGCACCTCTGTTAGGAATCGCTTACTTTCTCCCCTTGCTAATGATTTTATTACTATTCCATCATAAAATAACGCACGTGAGTGAAAACACCCGATTGACATTCAACTTGTACACATAACGATTGCTATTAATATTCTACGACAGACCTGATAAAACAACGACATAATATTAACACCGGTGCGCTTCTAATGCTAAAGCACTTTCTATTTTTAGATATAGATTTAAGTATAATTTGAGCCGGAATACGTCCACGGCTGGACTAAGACCTCCCACATGGCTCTCATCCAACCTATTTTGGTTATCTATTCTTTTTTATCCTTTTTTATGCTGAGATGATTTGGACATGTCGAGAAAATGAATGAAGAACGATTGACGAAGAAAGTGTATAAGGCCAGTGTGAATGAAAGTGTTGGAAGGGGTAGAACTAGGCGGACATTTAGAGATCAGGATAAGGAATAATGAAAGTGGACGAAGCGAAACAAGTAGGTATGTAAGGATCGTAGCAAGTGGAAAGAAGTGGTCTCTGCCTACCCCTACGGGAAAGAGGCGTGATTCTATGTATGTATTCATTTTTTTATGGAACGAGCGTACGGGTCACTTGGTGTTAAGTGATCACCGCCGCCCACATTATCTTGCAGCACCAGGATCACAGTAACGTTGCCTTGAATTGCCGTTATTTTTGAAGGTACTCATGTCGTATCGTCCCGGAAACACCGCACAAGGAAGCTCATTCCACAGCTTTGTAGTACGTGGAAGAAAGCTCCTTGAACACCGCCACACATTCAGATGGTGGGGATGATATCCTAACTTGTGGCGTGTCGAGCGAAAAGGGAATTCGGCGGCAGGAATCAGGTGAAACAGCTTTTCGGAACACTCCCCGTGATGAATGCGAAGACACACAATAAAGCGATGTCTCTACGCAACGCCAAGTGATCCAGCCATTCATAGAGCACTGGGCTCCGACAATTTGAGCTGCTCTGCGTTGCACGCGGTCTAATGCATCTAATGTATATTCTTCGAGCTATGTGCACTTCAGTTTCGCAATCATCCGACATCTCCACGACGAACGGTCCTGTGAAATTGACCAGATCATATTGTGTCATTCAGTGGGGGCCTACCAACACTGCGAGTTCCAGTATGTAGTCACCATTCTAGGAATTTACTGCCCCAAAGGCTATCTGTCCTTCGAGCTATGTGCCCTCTTCAGTTGTGCAATCATCCGGGCAAGGGACTTTGGTTCTCCTAAGCTCCTCCCCATTCTGATTCGATCTCGCAGGGAAACTCGAAGCATAGTCCTCTCGATTGCTTTCTGAGTGAGCATGTATGGTACATTAATAGTTTCGAGTACAGCCAAAACAATCGCTATGTCACAAATAAACGAAAACTTAAGGTAATTTATTTTGACAGATACAAGTAAGTACAAGTGAAAGTTATGGAAAGGCTATAAATAATGTTAAGTGGCAGCTTCATTTTGAAATAATGTATTCACATAAAGAAGTGCGTGGAGAAATTAGAGAGTTTAAGGGCGACGAAATAAATTAAAAAATTATAGTTACCTTTGTTGACGGATGTAAATACCAAGGAGGATGTAAATTACGTAGTGTAATAAGAGGCGGTACTGCCTAAGTAAAAATAAAAATTTAGTTTAGTATGAAACGTGCAGTGATTTGACATAAGTTTGAAATAGTAGTTATTATAGTATACAGATTGACTACAAAGTATAATTCGACTAAGTCTGAAAGCGAACAGTTGCTTATCACGTAGTGTATTTCAGCTATCTCTGTTTTTTACAAGATTATAGCCGTCATCTGTCAATCTATCAATGACTGCACGTTTCATACAATCGAGTGAACCGCTTTTTTCTTAGAGAATGTCGCTAGGCTGGTGAATACTATTTATGTATTTATTATATAAACTTACAGTTTAATTCAAAGCGTTTACAAGCTAGTCCCAGAAAACAAGTAAACTAAAAACGTAAAAGTAACGAAAATATTAGATTTTTAATCTATATATATATATAAATGAATTGTTGTTCGTTAGTCTCGCTTAGACTCGAGAACGGCTGAACCGATTTGGCTAATTTTGGTCTTGAATTATTTGTGGAAGTCCAGAGAAGGCTTAAATGGTGAATAAATATAAATTGCTCGGAATTAAATAAAAACAACGATTTTGATTTTGCATCTGATGTGTCCCCCGTAGTTCAGAAATCAAATTAAAATAATAGTTTAAAATGAATAACTAATTAGACGTGTCACAATGTTAGTTACCTTACTCCTCCGAAACGGCATTACTGATTTTTACCAAATCTTTTTATGCATATTCAATAGGAATTGGCCACTATCTATTTTCTAGTCCACCCCAATTTTTTTTTAATTTTTAGTTAATTTTTTTTATTTTAATTTTATTATGATTCAGCATTGAATCATACATACAAATTTTTGAATCACGATTTTTATATTATTCTGTTCCATCCACCAAACCGATATAGGGTTGCAAGATGGCAATCGAATACAATAATTGTAGTATGATATATTTGATAGGTCTGAGAATCGGTTGCATCAAAATTTTAATAATTGATTTTTTTAATATGTTATATGGCAATACGACGTTTTCTGGGTCAGCTAGTTATAGATAAAAAATAATACAAAAAATGTCAAGTTATATAAAATCAAATAATGTCCATAGCGCCAAATAAACAAATAAAATAAGTCCAACGTTTTAAGTCAATAATAAAGAAAAAAATTAAACGTTATTAAAATTAATAAATATGATAATTCAAATACCATCTAACATAATATGCATGTCATTAACAATAGTTTGAAATTTGTCAGCAAATAAATCAGTGTCACTGAGTAGGCAAGTATGAAAAACATTAATGTTTTTGAAGGTGAAATTTAATTGAATTTTGGCAATGACTTTCTTTAACGAACATTGGCTTTACGATAAAAATTGGGTATAGTAAATCGAAATGATTCATGGGATGTCGGATGATACTACTATTGCGTAACTATAACTCAATATATTAATTTAGTATTTTATTGTAGATAGGTATTATGAAAATTGTCTTTAAACACTTTGTGTTATTTTTTTTTATTGTCTTTGTGTTATAAATATTTCTTACAAAATTGATATTTTGTACCAAAAAGGCTATTAACTGTGTCAGAATGGCTACTAAGAATAGAAGGTCAAGTTACTAGATTTTGGAAGTTTTTTTTTTTGTTTTCGGCATTTTTACCTTTTTACACGATTAACTAACCAATAAAAATCTGAAACAACACTTAAAATTTAAACATATACTAGGCGTAAATCATAATTTTAATTTAATTATTAAGTAACTTCACGGTTTTCAACGAAAAATTTAAATAAGCTAATAAGCAGATAAGCAGTTAACGGAAGCTACTTTTAAAAATAATTATTAATTAAACGAACAAGTCTGCTTATCGTTATAAGCAGTTATATTATGCGGCATAGTCAAGGTGATTTTTCACGGTGTCTTTTATGGAACGACAATCGCCGTGACACCAAAATAATGTCTTTCTCCATCCGCCATCTCCGATTATGCCCAGTAACCACTGCCCACCTCTAGAATTAACTATTTAATTTCTGTTTTATCATTATTTCTATTTTCTGTAGAGGTGGTCGTTAAATCAATAAACTGTTTTTATTAACAGTTTTATATTCGTTAACGAATTAACTGTTTTTCTTCTAAACCTTTTGAACATAATAAGCTAATAAATTCAATCAACATCTTCACCCGTAACTCGCAATAAATGAAGAATAATTCCAACCCTTTTGCACCTATTCCTTTCTCAGTTGCACTTCCGCCACAACAACGCCAATAAATTGATGCCTCACTAAAACAGCTTAATCCGAAACAGTTGACGAGTTTGCGAACGAAAACAATGACTTCATATTATATTGAAGAAAATATAGCTTCTGCGTATAAATTAAATTTAGCAATGTTATTAACATAATATGAACCTAATAAAAACCTAAATTATTAATAAATGCATTAACCGATATTTCAAAACCACTTGACGATTTAGCAGTTTTTTCAACCTGTTGACCATTCACAAAAAACAGTTGAATTAAATTAATTTAATAACCTTCAATGAGTAAAGACACACCTGCGATTTTCTGTAATACAAATTATAAAGTATAAACAGAACTTAAGGACGCGTTTATGAATCCGACAAAAATAAAATATTTTTCGGTAGAGTTTGTGATGAAATTAAACTAAATCTAACAAAACTAAAAATTGCCACAAATTGATTACTTCTTTATCTCCAATTCGCGGGAAATTTTTGTTTTGAAATTTTGTTATTTTATGTCGTAAAAACGATTATCCTTTACCTCTTCACATATGAAATGGGGCTTCATTCAGGATCAGTTTTCTGCTACTACTTACATAATTTACTCTCTTAAAAATTACGTAAGGAAAGCAGATATTATATTTTCAAAAACACGGGAAATAAATTAGTGAATAAGTTATAAATAATCTCAGAAAAAAATAAAAATGAATCATCTAAGATTCATATATTTTTCTGATAAACATGAGCTTTCAAGTGTGATATTAAGGGTTATTTTATTTTGTTACTCCGTAGTCCGTACGAATTGCACAGAAAGATCAAAGATCTATCGAAAAAACGTCAGCGTCCGCGCTCGGCCGCCGTCGTGGGTAGTCACAGTGTCGGTTGTAAGCAGCTGCTCGTACTCGGAAAGATCGCTGTACGAACATAAATATTTTTTATAAGCTCTACAATACTGTCTTTGATATTTTACATATTTTGTACGCAGTCAGATTTTTAAAAAAATTATAATTCTGTAATTTTTTGAAGAATTAGTGATATATAAGATCATCTCTAAATATAAGGTCTATATTAAATCGACATACAAGATGGCATCTATGAATTTTACCAACTTCTCTTCATCGGTGTCATTTTCATGGTTTTCGGGGTCAATAATAACGAATATTGGGTCAAAATCTAAAACCAAGATGGCGCCTATGAAATTTACCAAATTCTCTTCATGGATGTCACTTTCATGGTTTTCGGGGTCAACAATAACGAATATCGGGTCAAAATCGAAATCCAAGATGGCGCCTATGAATTTTACCAACTTCTCTTCATCGGTGTCACTTTCATGGTTTTCGGGGTCAACAATAACGAATATCGGGTCAAAATCGAAATCCAAGATGGCGCCTATGAAATTTACCAAATTCTCTTCATGGATCTCACTTTCATGGTTTTCGGGGTCAACAATAACGAATATCGGGTCAAAATCGAAATCCATGATGGCGCCTATGAAATCTACAAAATTTTCTTCATGGGTCATCAAAATTAGAATTCATTCATAAACTTAAATTATACTATGAAAGGCCTTTCTAACAATATCCCACATGCTAAATTAATTCTTCATTCCCTAAATATAGAAATATTTACGTTTCGACTTTTCACCCACAATAAAAAAAAAAACACATTCCGTTACCAATCTAATTATAAAATCTCAAAATTTGATAAAAAAATTTACCCTCATGCGGGCAAAGAAGTTTCACTTCAAAAATGATCCCAAATTCGTTCTCTGCACCCTCGAGAACCTCGAATACGATATCCATATTGTTGAAATCATAATTTTGCGCGGCGGCCATCTTTATTTCAAAAGTGTTCCCAAATTCGTTCTCTGCGCCCTCGAGAACCTCGGATTCGATACCCATATTATTGAAATCATAATTTTGCGCGGCGGCCATCTTGGATTTCAAAAATGATACCAAAATCGTTGTCTGCACCCTCGATAACCTCGGATCCGATAACCATATTTTTGAAATCATAATTTTGCGCAGCGGCCATCTTGGATTTCAAAAAAAACTGCGTTTACTGCACACGACGTTATGCGACAGAATATTTAACTTCTAAACGAATACATCAGCCAATTATCAAAAATACGTAGGAATAAAAAAAAAACTAATTTAACTCGCTAAAGTATCAAATTCATTTGATTCCCACAGTTAACTTTAAGTACGTGTATGTACTATGTGTTAGAGCGATGTCAATGTAGATTGTAGTGGTGCGATTCGATAGTCTCTCTGTTTTGAGAACGCGTCCTAAAGACTTAAGAGTAGAGGTGAGACGTATTTATCGTCACAGGTATTTGTAACAGGTATTAAAATATCACCGGTTGTCACTGTGACAAGATATCAAAAATAACAGTGACAAGTATTAGGAGTATTTTGTAACAACTAGTATTTAATAACACCTAGTATTTTAGTAACGACTGCTATTTGATTAACACCTGTTACTGAACAAGTATTTGATAGCAACTAGTATTTTAGTAGCAACTGTTACTGAACAAGTATTTAATAACAGCTGGTATTTTAGTAGCAACTGATATTTGAGTAATACCTGTTATTGAACAAATAATTAGGAGTATTTAGTAGGTATTTTTAACAGTATTTTGATACAGCTATAATTGTGTGATTTGTAGGTCTGTTATATTATTTTTAATTCAATAGGTAATAAAATAGTTATGGTTCAACTATTCTTTTAAAATATGTATGATAAGAAAAACCCTGTTTACTTATATTGTTTACTGAATGTTTTTCTTTTAGACACATTTGTAAATAATAGATACATCACTTTCATACATTTATTTATCATACTATTGTTAAGATAAGATAGGTAGGTACCTAATTAAGTAAATTTCAAATGGAAGACCCTGTCTCTGATATCATTTTTTGTAATCGTATTTATTCACAGTGATATTGTGCCTACGAGCAGGAAAATACGGCTCACCTCTTCGAAAGCAAAAACCTATATTGGTTATTTGATAGTACCTACTGAATAATATATTTTTATGATGTTTATTTCTACTTTATTGTTGTATTATTCGTATGATAAGGGCACATTTTAATTGTTACTAGGTAAGGACCACTGTTTAAGCATAGATAGTATTGAAACATAATGAATACGAAAGTATAATGATTATTTTTATTGCATCAAAACTATAAAAATAATTAATAGGTCTGTTCAGCTTTACCTAAACAGAACTTTTGTAATTCGAAGTTACCACAAGAGAAAGTACTATGTAATACGTATAGATGGCGCTAACAAGTAACACCAAACAACGAAAAATATACCGCAGTCTTGCGGGCAACTCCGGCATCTTTCTGGACTCGGTCTCCTTTGTCGCGGTGGCCAGCGACCGCTGGATACTCCCCGTGAGATTCACGGCGAGGGCTTCGACGTCGGCAGCTGTCTCTAACTTCCGGGATGGAGTGTTGGCTGCCAACTCTTCAGTGAACACCTTCCAGTCAGTGACCCGGCGTGATGGTCGTGATGGTGCTCGCGTTGCGGTGGCGGTTATGGTAAGAAGGACTGGAAGGTAGTCTGACAGAAGCTCATCGATAATAGTTTCCTGAGTCAGCTGGCAGTCCAAGTTCTTGAGGACAGTGAAGTCAATCACATCCGGAAGGTATTCATGGTTGTCCGGGTAGTGGGTTGGAACCTCCGGGCCGTGGACCTCGTATCCGTGTTGTAAGGAGTCGTTAAAAAGTGTTCTGCCCGCGGTGTTGGCCATTCTGGCATTCCAGGCAGGGTGCTTGCAGTTCCAGTCCCTGGCGGCGAGAGTTGCTTTCGGGGAGTTAAGTAACTGCCGCACGTCTCCGGGGACGAGCCTTCCGTTTGCCGGCCTGTAAATGGTGAAAATGCGCAAGTCCTGGCCGCTGATCTGGAGCTCAACACCGAGGGCTTGTAGACTATTCAGGTCCACCATCGGGAGCGGTTGGTGAAGCAACCCCCTCCTGACGAGCACGACCAACCCCCTGTACGGACCACGCTCGCCGACTTCATCCTTGCGGTAAGTGATGAAGCCTGAGACCCGAAGTGTGTCCGCCCTCGATATCAGTGTTTCGCTGATTTGGGCGATGTCTATGTTCTGGTCTCGAAGGAGGTTCTTCAGCAATGGCAGCTTCTTCTTAATTCCTCTAATATTCCAATGAATAATTCTCAGCGAGTCGTCCATTTATGCGGTTATTATATCCATTAGTTTGTTCATCCCGCTGAGGATGACTGAAGCCACATCATCTTCCTTTTCAAGGGCAAGAAGATCTCCATAGCGGCCTTGATCATTAGGTCTTTCTTGCCCTTCATTGGCTTCTTTGTGGCCGTAGTTTGAGGCCTTGTCCCGAACCTGGCCTCTTCATTTGCCGGCTTCTCATTTAGGCTTCTCTTTTCCTTCTTTTTGGCCTTCTTCTTCTTTTTCTTTTTGGCCCCAGCAACCGTGGGTGGTGCTTGGCGCCTGGGTATCGCCTCGTTTGCCGGGGCCATAAGGCTTGTTGCCTCCTTAGGCTGCTCCACCGCTGGAGCTGGCTCCCGGGCTGGCTGGGGGTGCTTGGCCTTTTTGCCAGTCTTGGCGATTGGCCCTGCTTTCTTATTTCTTAATTCTTCCTTGAAAACAGGGCATCGAGAGTTGTTTGCGGGGTGAGGACCCCCGCAATTTGCACAGGTTGCGGGTTCCGAGAGTAGGCGGGGGCAGTCCTTCGCTGTGTGTTCCCCACCGCAACGCACGCAGGCCAGTGGTCTGTGACACCCATGCGATGAATGACGGAACTGCTGGCACCTGTGGCATTGTGCCGGCCCCCTCTTTGATCTCCAGGCTTCGAATTTTACACCAGGCATACACAGTAGCTCGTTAATCTCAAATATGCCGGGCGTAAGATTGGGCGTCCTCTTCTTTATTGCGAAGAAGATACAGCCCGGACGCCCTTGTCTGGCCCGTATCTTCCTCACATATTCGGGCTCGAAGCCGAGCCCGCGTAACTCCTCTTCAATTTCATTGGGCTCAGTTGTCGCAGGTAGCTCTCGTATTGCGAATTTCGCGCTTTTCTCCGCCGGCAGCGAATAGCTGAACCAAGAGATCCTACTACTTTTCTTCAGTTCGCTTAGGTATCTCTGGATGGTTCTGTATTCATTTTCATCTGCCGGGGTGAATCTGTACCCTTCCCCAAAGGGGCGGGCGTTAGGAGCCCTTCCCAACTTTTCTTTCAGTGCACGGAAGTGGTGCACCCAGTTTGGGAGGATCTCACAAATGAGCGGCGGGAATCTTTTTGCCGGCTGAGGCACTTTTCTGGATGGCGCGGCGGTGGTCAATGTGGTGGTATCTGTTGACCAGGCTGTCGACGGGCTGCTGTGGGCTCACCGCACTTGAAGACGCCGGCGGTGTGGTGATGACGGCAGCGTATGTCACCGGGACAGCAGGCGTAAGCGTAGCCGTAGCTTCTACGTCGATGCTACGTTGGCTGCGGAATGTGCAGGGGTATCTCTGTGCCCTTGGTGTTGCGGCGTACCCTTGCTGCTGGCTCTCGGATAGGATCGCAATCGGAGAAGGTATTACACAATGCCTCTTACTCGATTCCACTGCCTCCGGGCTCGGAGAGGGGCGTGGCCGGCGTGACGCTCTGGTCGCCGGCTCAATCACTACATAATATCCCCCGCCTCGTCTGTACCTATGTCTGTCTGTTCAAGATAAATTAATAAACTACTGAACCAATTTTGATGTGGCTTATATTATCTTGAGGTTTTGTCAGTAGGTAATGTTTGAATTAAGGCAATGATTGTTGAGGATGTCGGATAACATCAAGCCAGTTGGGATCTTTCATTTAAATTAATAGCTTTGAGTAATAACAATTAATGTTTTGTAGGAATGATTCTCTTTTATAGTTCTACACCAAAGTCTGCGATGGTATAATATGTCTATCTTTTCTTAAAATTATTTTTTAAGTATCGAGATATTTTAAATATAATAATCACCAAGTACAGAACTCGTGTTGCGACACGTTTCTAGTTGTTCTGTGGTTATTCGTGGAATATTTCTTTATTACTCATTGACCAGACCTTACTAATATCGAAACGCTTGGCCCCGAGTATATAGTAGAACATTTTCAGTACTATCTTGATTCACGCTTGTTTGGCGCAAGTCGCGTGCTGTTGATGTTGACACGGTCCTACGAACAAATCTACAAGAGACACGTAAACTTCTGTGAATAATTTGTGATACCTTTTTATAAAAAGTCAGTTAGGTACTTATTAAATTATATCATGAACGCACACCAGAAAACAATGACATCTCATACATAATAGTTATATAAAATTCTCGTGCATATCAGGTAGGTCTGAGAATCGGCCAACATCTATTTATCATACCACTAAATGATAAATGAGACCGACCCCTGAATATATTTTTTTTTATTTTTTTATTCTTATTTTATTATGATTCAGCATTAATACATACAATTTCAAATTTTCACCCATCTACGATCAACACCTATTTTTGTATAGGGATTTTAATATTATTGTGTTCCATCCACAGTTCCGCAATAGAGTTGCAAGATGGCAATCGAATATAATAATTATTGTTGTACGATAAATTTTATTAACAACTAGCTGACCCGACAGACGTTGTTCTGTATATAGTAAATAAAATAATGATTTTATATGAATTTGTCAATAATATATCATAACATCAAAAATTACTTTGTAAAATATGCACCCTGCTGTCGTAATGAAATTGTTTCAGCAGCAGCAGAATTGTCAAACCGTGCGTCAATAAATTCTCTCATAGAAATTATGTATCACACACATCAAAGGAAAAACAAATTTGTTGTTTTTATTTAATTTAGCAGCATTTTCCTATTTATTCACCTTTTAAGCCTTCTCTGGACTTCCACAAATAATTCAAACCTAAATTTGCCAAATCGGTCCAGCCGTTCTCGAGTTTTAGCGAGACTAACGAACAGCAATTCATTTTTATATATATACTAGTGGACCCAACAGACGTTGTCCTGTACACATGTTTTAAATTTGAAAAATCGGTCCAGCCGTTAGGAGCAGTTCACTAACATACACATGAGCAGGAGAATTATATTATATGGGCGGAATTGAGAATCTAAACCAATCTCAAATTCACTGAAACAAACAAAAAAGTCATCAAAATCAGTCCAGCCGTTTAGGAGGTAGTTTAATTGTGAATCTAAACCATTTTCGAATCCACCTGAAGACACACACCAATCTCAAATTCACTGGAACACACAAAAATATCATCAAAATCGGTCCAGCCGTTTAGGAGGCAGTTCAATTGTGAATCTAAACCATTCTCGAATCCACCTGAATACACACAGAAAGTTGAATTAGAATCGGTCCAGCCGTCTAGGAGGAGTTCAGTGACATACACACGCACACAAGAAATATATATATAAAGATAGATATATTTGGTAGGTCTGAGAATCGGTCGTCATCTATTTTAATTATTGAATTTTTTTATTACTTTATATGGCCATCATAATCGTTATCTTTTTTATTTTATACGTAAAAGAGTGACAAAAATAAGTAAGTGCAGAGCAAAAAAAGTGTGTGTGTCAGCTCCGACGCACGACTGGAGTATATCCCTCAAGAACGATTGTCTTTGAACGGGTACTAAACACAATCAAGTCCAATGGAGTTGGTTACAAACAGATATACAGCAGAAGCTAATAAAAGCGTATTAATTAAAAAAGATAGACATCATATGTAAGGGTAAATTAACTCATTAATGAAAATTCTTAAAGAATATATATATATAATAGTTATAGAACTAAACTATTTGTTATTTTTTCAAAGTAATAATCCTCACTTCTGGGATTAATTACAAATATTTAATTTATAGACAAATTTTATGAACGATGCGGGACTTGAAGCCCCGAACGAATTCGGTGCGAGCGCTGTTTCCACTGAGCTGACCGTTCGAGTGACGTATCATTCATAAATCTTGTATGTCTTATTCAAATCTCAGGTTGTCATTTCATCTACAGGATCAAATTTACAGTTGATAATCTGCTCAACCCCAATATTTGCCCAATAGATCTCGCTCTTGTAAATCTAAACAATTTGTTATTTTTAAAAGTCATAACCATCACTTCTGGGATTAATACACAAATTAAATTTGAAAATAAAATTTATGAACGATGCGGGACTCGAACCCGCGACCTCTCGGTTCGCGTTCGGTGCGAGCGCTCTTTCCACTGAGCCATCCTTTCCAGTGACGTATCGTTGATAATTCTTGTATCGATCGAATCTTTCATAAATTTTGTTTTCAAATTTAATTTGTGTAGTTATGGACCCTTAACTAGGCACAGCTATTATTTTACGTGTCAGGCGACATAGTTATTATTTAACCGGTTCTTTAAATGTGGAAAGTATCTTCTACGAAGTCTAAGTTGTAGTTAACCGCAGTTGGAAATATCCCACTTTTCTCTGCGGGTAAAGTTATCTGCGATGTCTTTTCCTGTGATTAAATAAGTAATTTTTGGGAAATTCCGTTATAAACTCGCCACGATCACAACAGAATTACAGCTACAATCATTCAAGACATTTCTAAAAACTGTTTTATTGGCAAGGGATTTTGTCGATTTGTACTGAACAATTGAAATTGTTTTTTTTTTTATTTAATCAAAATAATTCCATTGTTATCTATACATTGCTGCCATGTAATAGGAAGGTCATTTATGCCTTTGCAATAGAACTGTGGTGATCTAGATTCAACAAACTGTGTGAAAGCATTTTGTACTGCCTCCTGAGAAGAAAACTTTTTATCACGTAAAAAATTGTCCAAATCACGAAAAATATTGATTGTCCGTTGGAGCAAGGTCTGGCTACTACGAATAATAATAATAATACGGCTAGAACTGTGGTGATCTAGATTCGACAAACTATGCAAAAGCATTTTGTACTGCCTCCTGAGAAGAAAACTTTTTATCACATAGAAAATTATCCAAATCACTATTAAGAGGGTAGTCCGTTGGAGCAAGGTCTGGCGAATACGGAGGGTAACGAATGGCTTTCAATTGCAGTTCCTGTAGAGTCAAAAACGGTTTCTCGCGCTGTATGAGTATCTCGCATAATTATCGAGCAATAATGGTGAAGATCGATTCATGAGTTGGGGCTGTTTACCATGAGTAAAAATTTTCATTCAAAAAATGTCAAACCATGTAGGCTCTATGTCAATTCGAAGTAACTATTATAATAAAATGGTAATTTCACACTTTAACCCCTATTATTATATAATATCCGGACGACCGAGCCTTGTTCGGATTTGAAGAATGTACAAAGCTTGAACAAAAAAAAACTAATAGAACATCTGGATTCGAAGCGGGGTCTTCTGCTTTCCGGATCACCCAATGTCCCATCTATGCTATTATAGTTTTGTATATAGTGGCGAAATTTACTTTATTTTATTTTATTTTATTTTATTTATTGGGAACAACAAACAACTATACATGACATCCTACTTAATAATTACAATTCTTACAATATAAATACATGTATAATCAACTACGTTATCCACAGATTACTTATTTGTGTTGGAGAAACAAATTCACTAAACTCACCTTATCCCAAAGGTTTTAAAATACATACATATACACATACATAGAATCATACAAATATATACATTAAAACTTATCCACATTATATAACAATATTAGTCACAAAGATTACGAAATTATTTTATGCAACTTGTTAAATATCAGTTTCTTAAAGGTACTCTTGTACGTATGTCAATGTCAAGGAAGTTTTGGTTATAAGATGAGACCATCCTATGAATTGGAGAGCGCATGCCAGCATTTGTACGACACTTTTTTAAGGCAAAAAGTTGATGAGCGCGTGTAGCCCTAGTACCCTTACCTTTGTATTCTAATGTTATTGTAGCTGTTTCTCGTTAAAACACGGATAAAAGTACATCTTTTTAAATAGAAACCTTGCTAGATCGATTTATCGCCCCCGAAATCCCCTGTTTACTAATTTTTATGAAAATCGTTAGAGCCGATTCCGAGATTCAGATTATATATACAAGAATTGCTCGTTAATAGATATAAGATCAGTAGTTTAATACCATATGATTAGGACTTAAAGCCAATCGTGGCTGACTGTTTATGACTTGTCAATCAAAATCGGTTACAGTAACAGTAGATTTGCTTTCCTTTTCTTAGCTTTCGGCTACGGTGCCGCGATGAGCAAAAATCTATAATGTAAAGTAAAATCTTTTATTCAATATAAAAGAAATAACATATAAAAACTATTTTCGAAGAGGAAGATGTACGCGTGTCGAATAATGAATGTAACAAGAAAAGAATTGTGATCATTAGATACGCCATATTCGCACATTTGTGTCATAAAGTACCGTATTAAAATTGTAATACTTGTAGAATTCTCGTTAAAATGTTGTATGCTACAACCTAGTTTCCTTTTCACTGCAACTCTATAGTTATGTTCGGTCATTGTTAGTTTTGGTGGGTAGATTTAAATTCATCCTTCTGACTACCCTCATCTTTATTGCAACGAACAAGTTATTTATATTTTTTTTATAGAATATGATGGAGGAACAACCATATAATTGGTCTCCTGGTGTGCTCACTGCCATCCTGTGCTTCCCCGGGGCATAAAAAGAATAGGGAAGTCCCAGGCCCAAGGGTGTCGCAAGAGGTGACTTTGCACACAATGCTGGCTAGATTATGGGTACCACAACGGCGCCTTTTTCTGCCGTGAAGCAGTAATTATTATGTTTTAGTGTGAAGGGCACCACAGCTAGTGAAATTACTGGGCAAATGAGACTAAACATCTCAATATATTTTTTTTATGACAATAAATGACGATACGAGCAGGACGTTCAGCTGATGAATGTAGTGCCGCTATGGATTCTTCAAAATTCTCAAAAATTCTGAGAAGCACTCCAATTCCGGTCGTCACTTTAAGATATTTGCCCAGCAATTTCACTAGCTACGTAGCATTACTGCTTCAGGGCAGAAATAGGTGCCGTTGTGGCAAAGCAAAGCTTACCACAATAAAAAGTTAATGGTAAGTGTCTTAGCATGATATTATTCACTATAGATACTCCGATCTGGTCTAGCAATAACGACAGATATCTACTGTGCCGAACTCCAACCAATGATAGCAATATTAGCAGTGAAACATCCCCGACTTATGTATCGATCTTCTCCATTATTGCTCCATGATAACGGGAGACCTCATACAGCACGAGAAACCGTTTTAACTATACAGGAACTGCAATTGAAAGCCATTCGTTACCCTCCGTATTCGCCAGACCTTGCTCCAACGGACTACCCTCTTAATAGTGATTTGGATAATTTTCTATGTGATAAAAAGTTTTCTTCTCAGGAGGCAGTACAAAATGCTTTTGCATAGTTTGTCGAATCTAGATCACCACAGTTCTATCGCAAAGGCATAGATAACCTTCCTATTAGATGGCAGCAATGTATAGATACTAAAGGTAATTATTTTGATTAAATAAATATGTTAAATAAAAAAAAAGAATTTCAATTGTTCAGTACAAATCCACAAAACCCCTTGCCAATAAAACAGTTTTTACAAATGTCTTGAATGTTTTGTAATAGTAATTCTGTTATGATCGTGGCGAGTTTATAACAGAATCTAACAGAATTGACAAATATACAACTACAACTTAGACTTGGTAGGAGATACTTTTCACATTTAAAGAACCTATTAACACTGTTGCCTGGCACCTAAAGTAACAGCTATAGGCATAGCTTAAGGGTCCATAACTGCACAAGTTACATTTGAAAACAAAATTTATGAAAGTAGTGGGACTTGAACCCGCAACCTCTGCCGTTCCGTGCCTGAACCAAGACCTGAGAGTTGAACAAGACGTATAAGATTTATCAACATCCCTCGAACGGTTGGCTCAGTGAAAAGAGCGCTCGCACGTAACACGAGAGGTCGCTGGTTCGAATTCAAATTATATATAATTTGTGTAATTAATCCCAGAAGTGAGGGTTATCACTTTAAAAAATAGCAAATTGTTAAGATTTGATGAAGCGACATCTCAATTCAGTTTCCTAATATACAAGGTGGGCCAAAAGAAATCACCCTATTGGAAGATGCTCTCATTTTTGCAAATGGCCGCCAATCTCAAATTTGTTTTGACATTTATGGACTAGACAGATGCAGAAAACAAGTGAACAAGCCATGGAGCAGTATACTCCCCAAGAACGTGGAATAATTGTGTCTCTTTTTTTGCGTAACAATTCGTCTGTGCTGTTGGCGCAGCGCGAATTCCGTCGCGGATTCCCCGGCCGTCTGACACCGACTGCGCAAACACTGCGCCGTTTAGCCACCAACCTTGAAGAGTATGGTATCACACGAGACGTTGCCAAAAATGGGCGGCCCCGGAGCGCCCGTTCTGCGGAGAATATCGCTGCTGTTGCCGAGGATGTTTTGCAGTCGACGGAAAAATCGAACAGACGCCGTGCCATGCAATTCGCCATCAGCCGGACGTCCCTAAGGCGAATTTTGGTCAAAGACCTGCGCATGTTCCCCTACAAAGTCCAGTCCGTGCATCAGCTGCTGCCTGCTGATCGCCAAACGTGCGTAACCTACGCCCAAGCCATCCAATCTCGAAGAAGAAGTAAACGATTTTTCGACCAAAATCATAATGAGCGATGAGGCTCACTTCCACCTCCGCGTGTACGTGAACAAGCAAAACTATCGCTTCAGGGGCACCGAAAATCCACGAGGAGCCATTACACCCGCTCAAAGTGACTGCATGGTGCGATGTGCACGCTGGAGTAGTCATAGGGCCATTTTTTTGAGAACGCCGCTAACCAAACGACAACAGTGGATGGTGCGCGCTACAGGGCCATTTTGACCGAGTTTTTTCTGCCGTAATTGGACGAATTAAGACTGCAGGATATGTGGTTTCAACAGGATGGACCAAAGGCACACACTGCGCGAGCCACAACCGATATTCTGAAGGCGGCGTTCCCGGGTCGCCCCACCTCTCATTTTGGCGATTTGCACTGGCCCGCAACATCGCCCGATTTAACCGTTTCAGACTTTTTTTGTGGGGTTTTTTGAAGTTCCGTGTTATCGTGAACAAGCCCGATACTCTGGAAGCCCTGAAGGACAACATTTGAGACGAGTGCGAGAATCTGTCTCCCGAAGTTCTCGCTGAAATGATGAAAAATGCCATAAATTTTTTAGGTCTATAACTATTATTATCATTGTATAAAACGTTGTATTCCACTATACTAATTATAGCTACCTCAAAATTTTTAATGTGCTCGAGAATTCGTATTTTGAAATACATAATTAAATTTTTTCTTATTGAACTGATTCTATTGAATGTAATATAACTTGTTTAACTTCAGGCCGTGTATCTAGTACGCCCTTACCATTTAGGTCACTGCTCTTACTTGATTTGCATAATTGAGAAATAATTTAGGATAATGTCTTGATTTGAACCTGGCCTCTAATTCAAGGGTCGCAGGTTCGAATCCCGTAGGCGCTAACATTTGCATGATTTGAATTTGAGTGTTTCTTTTATAGTCTTGGATATTTATGTATGTATATTGTATTAATTAATATATCGTTTTATTTTTACACCATATAATTGTTTGATGTGATACGACCTCCCTCCGCACCGCCTTGCCTACTACAAACAAGGAAAGGGAAGGGTATGATCATTCAGAAATACGTCTTCATTGAATTTTAACTAATCAAAAAAGATTACACATGGCTTTAGACCACATTATTCCCAAATACTTTTCTTTGAATACTTCCGAATTTCCTAATACCTTCTAGGTACATTTGCATATTTGTCTATTGACAGAGCAGCGTCTGTCGGGTAAGCTGGTTATCTATATATATAAAAATTAATTGCTGTTCGTTAGTCTCGCTAAAACTCGAGAACGGCTGGACCGATTTGGCTAATTTTGTTCTTTGAATTATTCGTGGAAGTCCAGAGAAGGTTTAAAAGGTGAATAAATATGAAAATGCTCGGAATTAAATAAAAACGAGAATTTTGTTTTTCCTTTGATATGTCCCCCGTCGTTCAGAAATCAAATTGAGAGAAAAGTTTAAAATAAATAACTTACTATAATTTATATCTTTCTAACTTTCTCAGGAGGTAAAAAATAAACTTAATTTTATATACAGAACAAAGTCTGTCGGGTCAGTTAGTAATCAATAAAATGTAATTTGTAAGTTGTCTAAATCAATCGGAACTGCAGCTATGTAGAGATGTGGGTTCTCTGTGCATCTTCTACCGCATATATCATGGGGAGTGCTGAGGGAGTTGTTCGGGTTAAAACCAGCAGCCAAATTCCACCACTAGACGTTAAAAATGCACAATTTCACTCGCATCACGAATGGCTTTCTACAACTTCTGGCCTCGCACAGCCACTTAGTGGAATTAATTATCAGTTGCAATTTTCTCGATGCGACTTACGGCCGTTCCCAATATTCAGACTATCTCATACTTGAGATAAAATCGTAACTATCGTTGACTTTTCTGTCCCAATAAACTTATCGACGGTAACTCACCTTATCCGTACACGCCGTCTGTCAATGGGACGACGTATAGCTTACCAGCGATAGAAGTTTGTATGGAAATTTCAATTTACGCGACCAAATATAAGGCGATAAGAATGACTTATCGGGTATTTTGGGACAGCTTCGGATTATTGACAGCTAATTACTGACAGTAGAAGGTAGTAATTTATCTCTATCTGTAGATAGTATATTGGGAAAGGCCGTCAGGGACCTTCAAGCTTAGATACTCCCAATTTAAGGCGAAGTGAGATCATAGTTGAGTAGGTACTTACAAATACTCTCTCACAATAAAATATAACCGTATTCCTGTGAAGTATTTTTTTTAAATAAGGGAAGAGACGAGCAGGACGAGATGGTAAGATGGCAGCAATGTATGGATAATAATGGTATTTATTTAGATTTAATAAATAACTATGTTAAATTAAAAAAAAAAACGAACTTCAAATTTTCAGTACAATTCGGCAGTTTCATACTTTAACCCCTCTAGTAATAATAAGCCACTCTAACATACACGTTGACAAACCCAAACTAATCACAAATTATCAAGCTGTAAGGCTGTCTATATGCACGGATATTCAATGTCTATGGTTTTGACTACACAAACACACATAGTGTCAATAACACTTTTATTTGTGTTTTTCTACCAGTTACAGTGTCTACTATCTAGTATACACCTATTTTTAACCGACTTCAAAAAGGAGGAGATGCTCAATTCGATCGGAGTTTTTTTATATATGTACACCGATTACGCTGAGATTTATGATCCGATTACATGATTCATCTCTAGTTTGATGCGGAATATGTGCCATTTGGTACCATAAAATTTTACATAGTTCATAGCCTTTAGTTTTCATTTCATTTTGTTTACGTGGATGATATAATTATAGTATGTATACGGCTTTTTTACGAGTTTTCATTTAGGTTGATTATTTTTTATTATAAAGTATTAACCCGAGTCGCGATAAGGGGGTTTACTTAGGCTCAATTCAAAGCTAACAAAGTTTCTTCACGGTGTTTCAGACTCTCACAAGAAGGTTAAATAGAGTTTCGAACTGCATTTTTTCGGAGTCGATTCCTTTATTCCGTTCCCGTTTCTTGGGGTATATATTGTGTAATTGTGGGTACGTGGCACCTTTGCCTACCCATGGTTACTCAAAAAAAGTATATTTAATATGTGACAATAAAAAGCAACGAAATCTTATAGTTTATCTGATTTAATCTAGAAAAATCCTACTGCAGTTTACAGGACACCCTATTACATACACTAATAAGTAAAAAAATTAAAGCTACATTCACGTTTAGTTCTAGTATTTTTTTAAATTTAAATAAATAATTTTAACGTGTTGTTACTTGTCTGCCTAAATATAAAGATAATTTGTCGAGAGTAAGGAAAGTATTTTCCACAACGCGATGAAAACCGTTTCACTCTTGCATTCTATCCGAAGATCGTTGCATTTTTGCACGCGAATACGAATAAAGTTAACTGTAACAATTTTACTCTTCTATAATAATTATACTCGGCCTAGCGAAACTCTCTAAGAACAAAACGATTCACTCGATTGTATGAAACGTGCAGTCATTGATAGATTGACAGATGACGGCGATAATCTTGTAAAAAGAAGAAAATATCCGAAATCCACTAAAGCAAAGCATGGCCAATCTCACTGCTCACGTTTCATACTAAACTATATTTCAATTTTTAATTAGGCGGCCCCGTCTCTACGTATATATTGCATATTATTTACATCCTCTTTGGTTATACTATAGAGTCTATAGAATATCAGAATACGAAATTGTCGCCAATTTTTCGTTTTTTATATCCGTCAGCCAAGTACGAGTTTGAGATTCAAGTAGGTCATCATTTCTGATCATTATATTAATGCACTTCGATTACGGTTTTTTTTTCGATTTCTGGACAGATTAACAAAGCAGATCGAACATGTACAATACGCATATCACGGCGCTTTTGTCAACAGGAGCAATGCACTACCGTTGCTCCGTCATATATTAATTAATCTAATGGCGCCTCTTCACAATCGGCAATTAAAGGCGATTACACGCGAGCACGATCGTGTGGAGGGCTTATTCGTTTCTATTTGCCGATCATCAATGGTCATTATGATCGCGGCGATGAGTGACTTGTCGCTTTTTCGGGCACGCATCAAAGGCATTTCGGATTCACTTGTAGTGTGTGCGTGCGTTCATAGAACTATATCAGAACTACCCAGAAATATGGAATCCCAAACATAAATATTGTATACTGAAATTAAATGAATGGTATCAGAAGCTATGAGCTCCACGTCCATCTTGAAGGACTGCCGCTAAATAATTAATAATCACAGACGATCGTGTTGATGCTTACACGATAATTAACGATTAACTTGCCGATGACAGACGATGATGCAAGTAACGGTCATCGCCGATAGTGGAGATGGGGCTTAATGTTTTAACATTTTATAGTATATCATCTGATCATATTTTATAACCTGATATGATGATTTGATAACCCATGATTGTTATATTGAGGTTTGTAATATCATTCTTTCTAAACTGAATATTTGCGCAAGAGACACTCCCAAAATGGTAAAATGTGTCCCCCCCCCTGTAACTTCTAAAATAAGAGAATGATAAAACTAAAAAAAATATATGATGAACATTACCATGCAAACTTCCACCGATAATTTGTTCGAACGAGATCTAGTAAGTAGATTTTTTTTAATACGTATAAGTGATGAGAGCTCATTTGCACTGTATGATTTTGAGTAAAGATGTTTAGCCTTTTCCATTTAAATTATTTATTATCATATTTCTTTCTATATAACTTTTATATTATGTTATTTACTGCTACGGAACCCTTTTTTCTTTTGGTTACACTCCAAAAACTACTAAACCGATCGGAATAATACTTATTCCATAAGATGCAGCTTGTTTCGCAGAAGGTTTTAGTATAAAATATGTTGTGATTATTTATCTCGAACCTATATTTTTTTACTTAGAGAACCTATATATTCACTATACTTCACATCTTATATATCAAGGTGACGAATGTTTTGGTGTTTTACAAGCATCCTGAGCGGCACTGCAATGTAATGGGCAGGGCGTATCAATTACCATCAGCTAAACGTCCTGCTCGTCTCGTCCTTTATTTTCATAAAAAAAATACAAATAATTCAGTCAATAACATTTCATTACATATGACAATTCATACAATGAGAGATCTTACTTAATTTATATGACAGAACAACGTTTGCTGGGCCATCACTTGTAAATAAATAAATCGAATAAAGTAGTATCAAAAAACCATATAAGTGTGTACAAAATATTCGGTGAAATTTATCACGGATGCTCATTTTTGCCGTAACCAGTTTTAAAAGGGCACATTAGTGACTTTCACTACGAAACCGGCCGGTGACGTCAAGGATCAAGGATGGAATAGAGGTCGTTGTTGTAATTTGTTTCTAGTTGATACGTTAGATTTAGTATCACAAGAGCAGTGTTATAATTGTTTACAAGCAACCGGTATTGAAGATGTGCGATAATGCCCCCCGGCTATATTATGACGCTTATCATAAGGCAGCTATTCGGGTCGTTGAATCAAAAATACTTAGATAAAATTCTTCGAAAATAGTGGATTGTTATAGAAAACTCTTTTAAATTACCGAATCTACAATATGTTCGGAAAAAGTAGAGCTCGTGAGACGAACATACAAGAAACTCAACGGCCACTCTTTTCGATCAAATAGAGTATTTTACAATGCCTGTAAAATACAAAACAAACCATGTCATAAAATTTTGTTCTAAGAAATACTACATTCATAGATTTAAAAAAGACCACTATTCAGTTTGAGAGTCGAACTCAGTAGTTTTGAAAAAAAAACCTAGAATAATTCTATTTAGTTTCTATTCACTCTTGTTAACAAATAACAAAATTGTTATTCATATCCCTTAATTTAATTTAGAAGGTGTTCGAAATGACATCCATTTTATTCAATACAACATAGAACGTATAAAATTGTCTGCAGCTTTCACATTTTTTTGCTATTCTAGAAGTTTCGTTATTTGAGATATTACGTGATTCATAAAAATAGTCTTATAGTTTCAAACTTGCCCATACTGACTGATCTACATGGGCCAACCTGTATATTTTTTTATAGAAGAGGAGGATAAAGGAGCGTATGGGTCACTGGATGTTTAGTGATCATCACCGTCCACATTCTCTTGCAGCACCAGACAAATCACATGAGCATTGCTGGTCTCTCAAGTATACGTGCATTTTCTGAAGGTCCCATGTCGTATCGTCCTGTAAATACTGCACAACGAAGTTCATTCCACAGCATGGTTGATCCTGGAAGAAAATTCCTTGAAAACTGCACTGTGGAGGACACATCCAGATGATAGTATTTCAAATCCAAGCCGAATCAATGGGGATTGGTAAATCAATAAATCAATCAATCAATCACTGGTAAACGGCAAACTTGCGTCTTCTGGGTTACATTAAACTAGGTTCACTGTACCCCATTTCGCGGTCTTCTCATGATAGGTCTCAATAGCAGACACATGATTTTCGATATTATGACTTCCTTAATAATTTCATTAAATTGTTAGCAATGGTCACATTACAAGCCTTTTGTCCGAGAATGACGATTTCTAAGGAATAAAGGAAGAGTCAAATCAATGTAGCTAAAATATTTCTAATCCATGCCATAAGCACTGATTAGAATAGTTGCGGATGTCTGGTCAGTTTTTGTAAGAATTTCCTTACATATTTTAAATTCAAAAGGCTAAGTGTGTCAATATGACATCATTTCAGATTTTTCCACGTCTTTTACGCTAGAAGCTAGTAGAAGTTCTTTAGATAAAACGAATATTGTCTTATGCTATTTATTTATGGCAGTCAGTAGTAGGCCTCTCTTCAAATTCAATTGCTAAAAACGACTATTTCAAACCAAATACGCCGAATACTGCCAAGGACGTACAAATTTATATCTTCAAGCTGGTCAAACTCTAGTTAAGATAAACGCGTACGGGTCATCTGATGTTTTCTGATCAACACCGCCCATGCTCTTTTGTAACACCACAGGAGCGTTGTCTGTTTTGTAATGCTGGTGCCTTTTAAAATAAGGGAAAAGGAAGGGGGAGAGGCAAACAATCTTGTGCGTCATCTAGTAGTAAGAGATCACCTTCACTCGTGCCCACCGCGATACTAGAAACATTATAAAAAACGTTGCCATTGGGAAAACTTAGCGATGTAGGGCTTCATCTCTGGACAAGATACGGAGTGTATCTGCGGTCATCCGAGATAGATTACGCACATGACATCCGCAACACCAGGGGTCAAAAGCTGCGTTGTCGGCCTTTAGTAGGTATACAGTTTTAATTTAGTTTTGTTCATATTTTCTCACCTCCTCTATCTTTCGTCTCATCTAAATCCAATTCACTGTCTTTATTTTCATTCATCTATTCTTTTTCTTTCTTAAATTCTCTGTGGCATTCCTTTTAGATACAAATGAAGATGTTCCATATATCTTTCAGGTTATTTCTTTATGCCCTTTTTGGAAAAACGATTCTTAGCCTTAATCCAGTGTCCCAGTTAACACTGCGTTGAAGTATATTTTTATCACATTAGCTTGTTTATGCATTGCTTTAGTAAAGCCGCATTTAATCAAAAGGATTTTGAAACATTGAAGGATTTTCTATAACAGGTATAACATAATATAATATCCTGTCAGAACTTTTTGAAGACTTCTTTAGGCGCGTTATGAAAAAATGTTGAGAGTGAAATGTTAAGATGCACGCACATCACTGTAACACAAAAGTAACAGGGTGAAGTTGGTAACTATACTATTTTATTAATTGTCAAAGCCATCTTTGCAAGATTTTTACAAAATTGTTCTTTCTAAAAACGTAGAATAGCACGAGTAATAAATTGATTTAATGATTTTTGCTTCGTTAGGCCAAAGAAGTATTACTTCTTGCGTGAATACATAAGCACACAACCACTTTTTTTATTTTGCTTTCATATTTTTCGTCCTTTTTTGCAACCTTGCATTCCCATGTTGGTTTGTATAAAACACGCGGTTTGTCGAAATGAGTTCATTGTTTGTTTTCTCGATTATGCTCAGCATAGATAAACAACTCTTGTGTGCCGACAATTACTACTGCCTACTGACTGACATTGGCACGCGTTTGGTGTTTTGAGAAAGCAACGCCAGTATACACAAGCTTTTCCTTTACGTCTACAAGACAAATATATGCGCAAGTCATTTACTGAATATATTAGTATTATCAACAGTTTGGGAAGGGAGGGGGGGTGTTGAACCCCCCCGCTCAAATCCTTACGTTTTTGTTATAATAAAACTTGACCATTGTCTATCAATACTGATAGAAAATCTTTACAAAAATACTAAATGAGCTTGGAAGTAAATAGGTGCGGTGCTAATTTAGAGGATAGAAGAATGATTACCAATTCTGTACTTAAAAAGTAATTGACAGGAACCCTTTGATAAGACTTTGTCTGTCTGTCCATCAGTCAACGGACCATATCTTATTTGAACCACAATAGTAAAAGAGCTGAAATTTTGGCAGAATGTATATTACTTTTACCGCTATAATAACAAATAAAATAATAACTCAAAGTGGTGAGTCTTAAAAATGTCACCATGATTATATAAAAGATTCTTTAACAAAAATTTTTCAAAATATATATATATTAATTAATTATTAATTTATGATATTTATTATATAATTATGATTAAGCTCCTTTAGTAGATAGATAACTTTATTAGCACGATGAAGTAAAATAGAAAAAATAGTAAGCTAAGTAAAAAAAACAAATAAAAACTAATTACCTTCGTCCGGTGAACATCCGCAAAAAGTAGCCGACACACAAAACCGTGGGTTACGATTGTAAGGAGGTCATCGCGGGGAAATAAGTTAAGAGCATGCGGCACACTATCGCACGGGCGATATACTAAGCTGAATCGGTAGTGCCACAGTGGTGGGAGACTGTCTCTCGTCTGGGTCGCACTAGTGTTGTCGAGAATCTATCGATACTTTGATTCCATAAATTGTTTCGATAGATTTTTGGAAAAAATTACTAGTCATTTAAGGCATACAATATGTGAAATTGTATTTGCAAGTCCAGACCAATTAAGATACTTAGATCACTTATACGTCTAGATAGACTATAAGAGAATAAATTGTGTTTAGAACTAACCTCATTCACGCACACTAACACAAAGTGTCATACAATACGAGTGTAAGACGTAGCTTGTCACGCACACTAACTATATTCCTGGCCTGTTTTTATCGGTTGTCTAACAGCAAGAGACTATCTAGACGTGTTAATTATCTAAGATATATCTCGAAATAATTTAAAAGTTTTTTTGACTTTCAATAAGTGATTTCACATCCTATTTTGAATAAAAATATTTGAATTTGAAATATTTTCAAAATTTTATGATAAATAAATAGTTCAGATCTTGTTTTAGAATTCCATTTAATCTCGCGGAAAGTAGGTATTTTTACCATTTTTTTTTTTAAATATTTCCCCTTTTTTGTTTTCGTGCGCAAATAAAATTGAATAATAAAGTAAAATAAATGTACCTATATAAAAATGTAAAATCGTTTGATTTTATGGATATTTTGGGATATTTCAAAGATTGAAAGGGTTATCATACGAATTGGCATAAAATAATCATTTTGACACTATAAATATATAAAGAAAATAGCGTGTTCACGTACGCCATAAATCTGAAAGCACGTAATAAACATGCCATAGTACTTCCGTAAGATACGGATAACCTTCCGATGGTCCCGAGTTCAAATTTTGGCAGGTTTATAATGAACATATTATGAATGTTTACTCCTCAGACGTGGAGGTTTATATAACATGTTTTATGTATATGTTTAAAGATTCATATTATTTTGAATATATTATTATGTGTTAAAAATTCTAGGTCTCGTTAGGAACTTCATAGCTTTTGTGAGAGTTTGAGTTTTTGATTTGTTTATTTTTTAGTTATTAGCTAGTAAAGCCTTTATTTATCAAATAAAATTTTTAAAAAAGCATTTCGTTTAATGCATTGTCTAAAAATAACATTGGATATAAATTTCTTGAAAAAGGTTACAATTTGTGGTAGGAAAAAATTCACGATTTTTTTTTTATTTATTTTAGACAACCATAAGACTATATATAAGTGTTAGTGAAAGTCTTAACCTATGGTAAATTACATATTTTAGTAACAAACATATTCTGTATTAGTTGATATAATTAATAAACTTACAAACTAAAGCCGAACACAAAACATCCAGTGTGCTATGAATGTGCTGTCCTGTCTGTCGGCTATCACCTCCAAAATAATATTGAGACTCCTCTCCAACTTAGTTTTGACTGAGGCAATTCTTTTCATATGATTGTGGAGAAACTGTTCTGCACGGGTGTTCACAAACATACCGAAATGAAATGGTTATGGTTAATTTAGGCCGGCCTTGTTTAACGCGTACTGCTTATCCAATAGATCACATAAGTAATCCTACATATACTAAGTAAAATTGGTAATATAATACTTTTTGATGGATTTACTTCGATCCTTGTGTCCAGTATCACTATCTTCAATGTTAACATCAGTTTATCGACAACTTTGTACATCACTATCGTTTACCAAACCCTGTCTATAACCAAGAGCAAGGTGAAGATCTAGGTCTTTGACCTAAACAGAGCTGACTGACCACATGTACGTTAAGTTGATTAAAGTATGTTCATTAAAATTTTGCGTTAAAAGTTTGTTAATTTTTGGTATTATATTGTGACGTAGAAATTTTTATATAAGAAATCTTTTGGAGATAGATAGTGAGACTCAGACTAAGATCTATAGATCGTACTCAGACTTTGCTCAGACTTTACTTGCGTAAAACTTAGCTGAGTTCAAGTTTAGCGCCACCTTTGATTTGGTATTTATAGTCATTTGACAGCTGAGATTATGATGAAGAGCTTAAGATAGGACAGTCCAATAGAAAGGTCAAGCACGCGATATTATACAAAATGCAATTTGGATTATTTAAAGAAAAACTTTAACTATAAAAAGTATACCTACTAAATAGCAGTATCCCAAGCTCATTTGATTATTAATTTTATTGAAATAAGTGGAAATCTATAAGTGATTTATGCGATATGCAGTCTTGTTAACTTATTTTGTACTTTTTGCATTTTAAGATGAGTGACACGTACATTACAATGACAGGTAACAAATACCTTACTGCACAGTGTATTATACGGGAATTTTAAAACGTTGAACAACAGCTGTTCTGATGACGCAAGGAATTGCTGATCTCCGTTTTGTTAGGCTTATAGTCTGAATTTTTGCCAAGTCGTCATTATGGTTTTTTAAGATAATAAGGGACGAGACGAGCAGGACGTTCAGCTGTTGGCAATTGATATGCCCTCTCCATAACAATGCAGTGCCGCTCAGGATTCTAGATATCCCAAAATTCTGAGTGGCACTACAATTGCGCTCGTCTCCTTGAGACATAAGATGTTAATTCTCATTTGCCCAGTAATTTCACTAGCTACGGCGCCTTTCAGAGCGAAAAATAATAATACTTAGGTAGACATTACTGCTTCCCGGCAGTTGTGGTATCCATAATCTAGCCGGCATCCTGTGCAAAGTAGCCTTCCACTGGTAATGTTGGAATTTAGCTAAAACTTAGCTCGCAATCAAAGCGATGTTTATAAATACGGGTTTCGACTCAACTCTCTAGATTAGTCTGAGCAAAGTGTAACTACGCTCTAGTAATGTCAGCTTAAGACTTTACTCACGTAAAACTCATCTGAGTTCAAGCATTTGACAGTCGAGCTTAAGGCGCAGAGTAAGCAGAAAACACGCAAACAAGGTGTTTTTAGACAAGTTTTGTGGAGAAAATATAGCATTTGGAGCTATGAACACTACTTTATCTTGTTACACATACCCTTATGTCTTACTTGTAGGTTGCTAATGCTTGCTGTTAGTTAAACTTAACACTCCAGAGCTATTATAAATTACCAGTTTTGTTTGCAGTTAAACAAGTTTTTTCTCGGCATGATGCATTTGTTTAGTGTACTGCTCTCATAAAAGTTGTTCTTATAGCTTTTACTTTTTTGTGTTGGTACATTTATTAAGATTAGTAATCAATAATGAGGATTGTAAGCAATTCAACTGTTTGCGCCTGTTAAAATGTTAAATTTTCGATGCAAGAATTTTGAAAATATTGGCTTTGTTACATAGGAGCCGTGAACTCATATCGCTCAAGGTCGCCGGCATTTAGTGTCGCCTTAAGCTAAGGTAAAATTTAAGTTATTTTGTGTCTGCGTTTCTTACAAACAGTGCATTCTCGATTAAGTATTCTTTAAGAAACAAACATTAGAGAATTTTCTTTACATACTATAAATCTACGTACTTCAACTGACATCCTTTGAAATACTTTTATTTAATAATTTTATTTTTAGTATTTCAGTTAATAAATTATTCATTTATCACATTTATTTCAATCTGAACGTTATTTCCACAATTCCATTTTACTCAAGCCCAACAGGTACCACCGATTCTTCTGTTATACGGGTATTTTAAAAAGTCATGCACAAACGCTGTAACGCAAGAAATCGTTGAATCTCTTTTTAGTTCGGTTTATAATCTGAGCCTGTATTTTTACACGTATTTTATTAGCTTCACCTGTATGTATCTTTGTTTGTAACCGACTCACTTGGGCGTGATTTTGACCCACTTTAAACAAACAGATTTCATTCAAACTTCGTAGATTTATCGAGGACCGATGACAATACATTAATTTGATAAAATTATTCCATTTTTTAACCGACTTTCCAAAAGGAGGAGGTTATCAATTCAATCGGTATTTTTTATGTATGTACACCGATTACTCTGAGATTTATGATCCGATTTACGTAATTATTTTTTTGTTTGATGCGAATTAGATGTTCCCATTAAAATTTTACATAGTTTGGCCCAGTAGTTTTCATTTTATGAACATTTATATGAAATTTTTGTCTACCTGGATGACATAATTGTTTTCTGTGTACGCCTTTTTTTGGAGTTTTCATTCAGGTTGATTACTTATTAAAATCGTCGAAAAAAAAAAACTACGTTTTAAAATAACGACTTCAAAGATATCAATATGTAGCATATACAAAAAATAGTATTTTATTAATTTTAAAGGTAAAGGTTTGCATACGAGGTGTATTAAATTAAATTTTTAGCTATTTGATACTTTTCAGTTTTTGAAGGCGTTTTTTTAAATGTAGTTTTTTTTATCAATTTGCAAAATAAGATTTTGTTAATTTATATATTTTATTAAATTTCAACCATAACCATTAGCCGATTTATCTAATATTAAGAATTTTTCAAATACCAAATAAAATTTTTAATGCAAACAATGTAATGCTAAAATCCAAATACTTAATAGTTTCAAAAAACTAAAAAAAAACACGTTTTTATAAATAAACCAAACTATAAAATAGGAAATTTCGGTTTTCTATAAAAAAGCGTGTTTTTTTTTACAACTATTATTTATTCAATTTGTGGGTCGCGACCACTAGGGGGTCGCCGGCAGAAGGAATAAGGCAAGATAAACTAAAATGAAAACAGAATTTTAAGTAGAAGAATGGTCGTGTTTAACTTTAAAGAAAAATGTCTAATCGTGTTTCTAAAAACGGAAAGTACTTTACTTTGATTCCCTTCAGAGTATAAACAGCCGTACTACATTTTCTTAAAGGCATAAAAAGGCATCTAAGGCATTTATTTTCTCAAAATTGACTCCTTTACAATTATTTTTGATGTCATTTCTAATATAATAGATACTACTACGGCTTCGGAACAAATGGAGCTCTGAGAGAGAAGAAGCGGCGCAAGAAACTCTCCCAGAATTCTTTTTTTTTGCGCTCTTTTTAATGAAATATACAATATTGAATTGTCATTGCTATTGCTATTGCTATAAAATAAACATAATCTAGACCCAGGCTGTTGGATTTACGACAGAGTTATTTTTTAATAAAACATTCAAACTTATTTATAGATAATGCTTGAACAGTGGCTGGGACTTTATTATAAAAGTGTATACATTTACCCTTAAAGCTTATATGTATCTTATGAAGGCTTCTAGAATTAGTTACAAACAATCCCTTATTTCTAGTGTTAGTGTTCTTAACGTTAACTTAGAAGTTGAACACAGCTTCAAGAGACTGTAGATTTGAGTATACCTTGTAATTTCAACTTAATTATCCACGCGTTCCCGAGATAAACGATCTTGACATACAAACATACAAAGTGATGGATAACAAAGTGATATTGTTTTGAGGTACGGAATCGTAATAACTATACTAGCTTTTTCTTTAATTAAAACGAGTACATGTCACATTTAATAAAACACTTTTATAAGTAAATGAAGTGGCTGTAATTTCGACCAATATTTTTACATCAATTAATGTGGAAATTAACATTATTTATTAAAGGTGTCGTTTCTACCTTTAGACCTTGTATGGCTGCAGTTGACTTTGGACGTAAATTATTACGAGTGAATGTAATACTTGCTAATAAGATATCTTTAAAGTATCTTGTGATATATTATGAGACTTACCCTCAAGTTAAAAGCTACTATAGTATTAATTACACATAAAAATAATTGAAGTGTCTGTATGTATCAAAATAGTACTTTCCATCTACATACCGTCTCCCTATTACAGCTAGTCTCTGAAATTGATGGATCTCATTTGACGGGAACATGCAATTGTTATAAGGAATTATAACAAAAAGAAAGGAAGGAATGAATACATTCAAAATAAAGATATACATATTATCAATTCAAGAAATACAAAATTTAATAGCTATTCCAAAAACGACACTCAGTATAAAACAAAATTCCCTTGTTTGTCTCAGTGTGCAATAATCTATATAAATAAAAATGAATTGATGTTAGTAATTAGTCTCGCTAAAAACAACAATTTTGTATTTACTTAGATGTGTCCCCCGTCGTTCAGAAATCAAATTGAAAAAATAGTTTAAAATGAACAACTAATTAGAATCTTTATATCTTTCTAACTTCCTCAGGAGGTAAAAAACAAACTTAATACTTAGGTAATACTTAAAATGTTTAGAAAATGAAAAACGGCTTAATGTAGAAAGTTGCCAATACTTTTATTGTTTTTCGAAGTTCCGTTCCTCTCTACACATCGTCGCATTCAATGGAACCACTGAGAAAAGCAGGTCTCTTCTATGGCATTTTCGTACGCTTTCACCGCATCTTAAGGACTCGTAAGGTCAGGACTGTATGGCGGATGACTCATTATCTCGACACCTGCCATAGTCAAATATTCATCAGTCCGTTTTGCGGAATGTGATGAAACATTGTCGTGGTGAAGGAAGATCCTGCTTCGAGGGCGCTGTTGTCGAATTTTTTTCAAGACAACAGGCAAACAGCGATTGACATACCAGTCTGCAGTAACTGTCCTTCCATCTTCTAGCACAACTGTCGCGAAATGACCTTTCCGACCAAAGAATGAGACACTCATCTTTTTTCCTTGAATTCTTCCTATCTTTACCTTAGTTGGCCGAAACAACCACTTAGCTGATTGTGTTTTGGTTTCGGGTTCGTAGCAATATATCCAGCTTTCATCACCTGTGACAATGTGAAATACAGCATTTGAGTCACCGCCGTTGAACTTACCTAATATTTGGCGACACCACTCCATGCGAAGGTGTTTCTGGTCGTCGGTTAAAGTATGGGGAATCCATCTGGTACTAAGCTTCCTGACGCCTAAATGTTCATGTAATATTTTTTGAACTTGACTCATACCAATGCCTAGGCTTGCCCGTATCTGCTGATATGTCACTCTCTTATCTCCCTCTATCATGCGTCGCACAGCGATGTTGTCTTCAGTAATCGCTGTTAAAGGACGTCCCTCACGCGGATCATCATTGAGATTGCTACGTCTCCGCTTAAACTCGATAAACCAATTGTAAATAGTGACACGAGATGGGGCTTCATTAAGAAATGCTAATCACAGCCTGCCATAGCTTTGTTGTTGAGTAAGCCCACAACGATTAGAAGCGTTAGGTTCATTTTCACGAGTAACAAGAGTTTAAGATTTGCCGCCAATTCACAAAAACAAATGACAAATGAATGCAATATACTACATTAGGTTACCAAAGAGTTCTAAAATTGGAATTCAAAAAAGTTTTCATGTTTCTAACTGGCCAGTTCTAAACATTTTCAGTGTTACCCAGGTAATTGATTTTTTCTTATTACTTTATATGACAATACAACGTTTGCTGGGTCAGCTAGTTCTTTAATAAAATTCCCAATAACGTTCTATACGTATAGAAAGGATTGTATTTTTATTATTGTATTGGATCATTGGAGCAGCACCTTATAAACTTATTTGCTATTTATATTACAGCCATTGTAAAATACTCTATTTTATTGAAATGAGTGGCCGTTGAGTTTCTTGTATGTTCTTTTCACGAGCTCATCTTTGTACGAACATATGGTAAATTCAGTAATTTAAAAGAAATATTTGACGATTGCAGTGACGATTAAAACGCGCTTAGTTTAAGCCTAATTGAATAAAGTTTATTAAACTTTGACTTTGAAATAAGCTAGCTGATAATTTTAGAAAAAGTACTTAGCATCTGATTGACACACACACACATGAATTATTTATTAGAATAATTATATTTCATTTGTCGAGAAATCACTGACCCCGAAGATACTGTTAACATGACTGCAAAACTGTTTTTGATCTAATTAGAATTAACAATAAAACCATGTAATTAATTTACTAATAGTAATAGTAGTAAACTAGTAATATATAATAAACATAGGAAATTTTGTACTTTTAGTTATTTGATGTAAGAAAAATAAAGTATTTATTATTATAATATTATTAACTCTTACTGGTAAATTCTGACATTTCTTCTCTAAGCTTCATTTGCCAGGAGGTGACTTAGTAGGTACACTGTCTTTATAACTCTGCATAAAAGAGAAAAATACAACGGATTGAGGGTTGCGTAGTGACACAATCTGAAATTGTAAGAAAATAATAAGATAGAGAGATATCTTCATAACACACTAAAGAGGAGGAATTATACAACGACACAGACTCTACTTTTTTATAAGCAGCAATTTTTATCGTCGTGATTTTGCTACGATTATTTGTTAAGGAGTTAAATCTTTCGTCGATATTTTACTTTTTGCTGACTTAGCTTTTAATTATTTCTGTTTATCCTTTTAATGGCAGTTACTCAAAATGATGCCATCAATTTTTTATCGTTCTAGTCCGTTGTCCATTGCTTCACCTAAAAAGCAACCAAACATGCACATATTATATAAAGTTTCATAATATTATCAATTCGATGTACTGTAAAAGTTAAAAATCACTGCCACCTGCACCACCTATACAGCATTAAAGTAACTATGTTAGTCGGTGTTAGTGGTGGGTGCTAAAAGTTATAACAATTAATATTAACTGTTAACCAGAAAATACCATTAACAATGTTATTAATAAATACTCTAAAAGACTATATTTAACTTCATAGTTAATTTTTTAAGTCAGGACTCGGGTACCTAATTAATGATCTGTGATCAGCGCCATCTATCGAAAAACCGTTATGGTGTCGTATTACACTCGATAGATTCAACTCGGTGTGGTCGTGACTCGTGTCGCCCTTTATATGTGTGTATTTCATTTCAATTGGGCTAATCAATGACGTTCATCGAATGTCATTGGGGCTAACGGTTCTCTTCAGTTTTAGGTTAACGTATATACCTACACACATTTTCTTTTACATATATATGTTATACCATATAATGTCATAAAAACTATACATGCTTATACGTATATCTTTATATATATAATTCTTCGTAAGTCGTGTACGTGTGTTGACAGTGAACTCCTCCTAAACGGCTGGGCATTGAATGATTTTTATTGTGTGTGTTCAAGTGGATTCGAGGATGGTTTAGATTCTCAATTCAGTCCATATATAATTCTCCTGCCTATGTGTATATTATTGTACACCTACTAACGGCTGGACCGATTTTTTCAATTTAAGACGTGTGTGGACAACGTCTGTTGGGTCCGCTAGTAGTAATTGATAATAAACCTATACTGTGTTTATTGTAAGGCCAAGGAGACGATATAAAGAATGTTAACAAATGGACCGTTACTGAGTTACATTACACTGAGTTATATTGTCATAAATACGGCTGGATCGGAGCGATTGGAATAGGGAATCCATAATTTGTATATAATTTTTAAATATTATTAAAAAGGGCGGAGAAAGAATGCTTGGAGAGTTTCTGGTGCCGCTTTTTCTCTCTCAAAGCACCATTTTTTCAGAAGCGGTGCTTGTGTTAGAAATAACATCAAAATAATTCTAAAGTAATCAATTTTGAGAAAATAAAAGCTTTTTATGCGTTTTATTTATTCTCATAAAAATGTTTTAAGGCCCTGACATTTTGCTTACATTCATTATCTCGTCTCGTTGGCCTTACTATAGAAATAATATCATGTCAGAATTCACCTGCTTCACTTTGAAATCTGGCATTCTACAACTTTCCGTTTTACTAGAACCTTTTTGCCTCACACATCCTGTGGAATCATGTTCAGGCCTTTAATTGACCTCTTGTCCTTGGGCGGCTGTTTTTTTCCATTCGGAACTTTCTACACGGCTATATTATCTCTGTACCTCGCTGGAACGTGAAGCCCCCTCCCATTCCCCTTTCACCCCCTCGCACTTGTCCAGTTGCGTCAGTACGGTTTGCAGTTCATTACCGTTGGTAAGGTATATATCGTGATATTTTCGTACTATCTGCTGTTTTTGAAGTTTTCATTGTAAGGTTTTGACCTTTGTTTTTAATAGTTCTGTAGTTTGTGTTGTTCTGTGTCGTTATAATTATATAATTTCTTTTTCAATAGTATTTTGCTTAATAGCTTAAACTTGTTGATCAACTTAATAAGTAAGAAGAAGTAAAAGCATTTATTAAGTATTGCGTAATATGTAGATGGACATTGTTACCGGGTTTTTTTATTTTCTTTATTTAATTATCTTAAAATTATAGTTATTATATATTTTATTTAATAAAATGCTCGCATGATGCCTTTCTTTGTTTACGGTATGTGTAGATTGATGCATCTACAGTACTCAATAACTCTTGTGTTTATAATTATTCATTAACATTTTCTTTGACTTACTCGTGTAAAGCTTTTAATTTTTGACGTTTGAGTATTTTTGTTGCGTCACTTTGCATATATTGTAAATTAAATGATTTATAAATTGCATTAAAATTAGAGCTTGTAACACCTAATCTGTTTTGAAAAGAGCAACCTCAGAGTTTCTTGCTCATTTTTCTCTTAGGAAATATGCCTTCCGAATGAGCTGTATGAAAAAAATACATATTTCAAGTGTAATAATATGATTTGCTTATGAAATAGAAATATTTTTAATTTAAGTTTGATTATCCCTGTTTCCATTGAATCCGGCTCACATAACGTGAAACGGCCATTCAGGTAAGTACTGGTATGTATTATTGCAAGCGGGTAAGAGACTCACTTGTGATGGAACGTGGTTAGGGAACCACCCATGGATGTATGTATGTTTTATGCTTGAAGATCTCAGAGTCGTATCGGTTCAGAAAAACTGTATAGTTGGTAATTTCTAACTTAATGTAAGTGACAGAAAAGCGCTGAGAAAAGAAAGAAACGTTCCAGTGGAAGCCTTCTTTGCACAGGATGCCAGCTAGATTATGGGTAGCACAACGGCGCCTATGTCTGCCGTGAAGCAGTAATGTGTAAGCATTACTGTGTGTTGGTCGGAAGGGTGCCGTACTGCTCGTCTCGTCCCTTATTGTAATAAAAAAAACCACTGTGGTTTTGATTGACGAGACGTGTACAGTCAGCCACGCTTTGCATTAGATCCTAAGTGTTTGAATATTTTAACTTTAACCCAAATGTTTTTAAGAATACCCTCAACTTTGTTATTGACCGCTCAAATACTATCCAGTATTATGTACGATACACAAATGTTATTGATTTTCTCGTCGGACTTTTAAAAGTTGTTGAACAATGCGGGACTCAAACCCGCGACCTCTCGCATTCCGTGCAAGCGCTCTTACCAACTGAGCCAACCGTTTGCGGGACGTATCGTTGATAAAATCTTATATGCTTTGTTCAAATCTCAGGTTGTGGCTTCATCTATAGAATCTATTTTACAGTTGATAACCTGCTCAACCCCAATATTTGCATTTTAGTAAATTGACTTGAGATGTCGCTCTTGCAAATGTAAACAATTAGTTATGTTTTAAAGTGATAACCCTCAATGCTGGGATTAATTAATAACACAAATAAAATTTGAAAACAAAATTTTATCAACGATGCGGGGCTTGAACCCGCGACCTCTAGCGTTCCGTGCGAGCGCTCTTACAAGTGAAGCCACAACCTGAGAGTGATTCTATTGTTATTAATTCCCGTAATATTTAGTCTATGTTCCGAAAAAATCGACAAAAAACCAAGAAATTTAAATTATTAGAAATATTACACCGCAATCTATATTGACGGCCACCCGTTTGTACACAAAACAATATAGTGTATAGTCCGACAACTGCGTGCGCGACCGTTCCACGGCGTGACAGACGGTAACGAGGACCGTGTACTAACATGTCAGCGGGTAGCGGGAGGTGGGCAACGCGAGACAATGTCGTGTTGTGTTGCCGTGATGGACTATAGTAGTAAGGCTGAAGTTCTCATTTCACTTTTTCATCTGTCTCTCCATATCGATTATTTTTCATTCGCGTCATTTCAATTTTAAATAATTTCTTACTCCACCGTTACGGTCAACCGCATAACAATGAGTTCTTATATGCAAATAAGATCTCCTTGTGACAATACCTACTAAAACTTACGACATTAAGAAAATCATTCGCTAAAAATCTTATCAGTAATTTGATTCCTAGAAGTAAATAGATGACCTACTTACCTTAGAATACATACTTACCTATTGGAAACACACTCAAAAATAAAATGTCTTTACAGCTGTTAATATAACTTTATTTAAGGCTCTTATAAATAACAATTTAGTTACAATCATACATATCTTAGAATTACGTAGGTACTAAGCTAAATTTTAGTTTGAATATTCATGAATTGTGGTAAAAATATTATTTAAATACCAATAAGACGATATCACAGCTAATACCGCTTTGCAACATTGTATTAAACATACAAAAACGAAATATAATTATAAAATGGATTAAGTGTTAATTAAATATTAAAAAAATATTAAGTTTATGTTATTGAATTATGAATGTTGGACGGTGGGTTACATAATATATAATATTAAAATAAATATGAAAATTTTTACATAAAAATTTTAACGTAAAAACAACCGACTTAACACTATTTCAAATCAATAGATATTATAAATGCTCTAAAAAGTTTAAAAATAATTTAAGACTTTTATGGTTTTCTCATGAATGCCATTGTCAGATCTGGACTAAATGCTGCAATAGAACCACACGAGAAGCACCAACTTTCAATTAAAAAAGAATTATAAAAATTGGTTAACCCAGTCGAAAGATCTGAGGTAACAAACATAATAAAAACATTCCGACGAATTCAGAACCACCTCCTTTTTTGAAGTCGGTTATAAATGATCATCAACAATTTTTTAATAGATTAGATACTATAATTGAATTCTATGTAGAATATATATACATATAAAGCAGTTATACATAATATGCTTAGAAAAGTGGTTAGCATATCATTCTATATTTTTATAAATACTTACTGTAATAAATACTTTTAATTTCGATATCTTAAATATTAACGTAATAAATAAACTACACATTATAAATGCATATTACTTACAGCACTGTCGATTTGTGAAAAATTAATAATAATTTTTGGCTTACTTCGCTCGAATAAATAAAAGCTATTATTTTCTAGAAATAAATAAATAATAAGTTTTATACCTATCGTATATAAATGTAAATCAAGTCAAATATCTAAAATTCTAATTCAACTAGTCTAGTAGGTAAATAAAAAGTTTGATATAAGTACTTAACAAATACTTAAAACCTGATAATAGTTATCCTTTAAAAATATTTATAGCAGATCTCAAATTGAACCATGCAATAATTCTGTCAAATATGATTGACTTCAATGGTCTCTGTTGTTCTGAAAAAAATTGGCGGAAAATGTTTTATCAGTGATGTAAGTATTTTAATAAACGCAATTGAGACTGACAATAATTTGATAATTTATAAATACGTTTTTAAGGTGATTATTAGTACGTAGGTATGTTGTAATCACTATAACAGCCAGTATTAATAAACGTTTCTTTTTTAATAAAAGTGGGCAAATGGTCAGTTTCAAAATTAAGTGAACAAACTTTCACTTGATAAACAACAAGCGATGCCATTCCGACTGCCAAGTGTGAGATTTTTTACCTATTCGATCGCATAAAAGTTAACTACGATTTGTAATGCGTGAGGTGTCTATGATGTTCTCCTCTACTTTCACTAGATGGCGCTTTTTCCATAACTCACAGACAGATGGCGAAATCTCACAGATATTAATACTGACATAGCCCAAATGATTGCGAAAATATAGTGACAGTGGGTAGGGCATACATAGCATTGGAGCAGTAAAGTTCTCAAATGGCAAACACGTCCCGGAAGGCGTAGTGTTGGTAGGCCCCCCGGACAAGAACCGATGATCTGGTCAAGATCGCTATAATAGGTTTTAATTTATGACAATAAGGGACGAGACGAGTCGGACGTTCAGCTGATGATAATTGATACTCCCTGCCCATTAAAAGAAGTACCGCTCAGGATTCTTGAAATACCCAAAAATTTGTGAGCGACACCCCAATTGCGTCCAGTAATTTCACTAACTTCGGCGCCCTTCAGATCGATAGAAATAGGCGCCGTTATGATACCCATAATCTAGTCGGCATCCTGTGCAGAGGAGCCTCCCACTTAGGCCTAAGGCCAGCAGTGAACGTCTTCCGGTTTTGATATGATAATGATGATTCAGATAATGAGTTCTTGGTACAGATTATTTTGAGTCATAAATTTTTAGTTTGTGGTATCATATGGCATGTAGCTGTTGTAGTTTGGGTCATAAGCTCTCCTGTATCCTCCGTGTCCATGTTCATGCTCATGATGCTCCTCATGGCTGTGGGAATGATGATGAGATACTTCGGGCTTGGTGATGATCTCGTACGTTGTCGATTTCCCCCCACCTCCTCCTTTTAGTCCCACTAATGCTGACAGAAGTAGCGACATCAGCGCTGTCATCAAAGCTTTGCCCGCCAACAGTGCCAGAGCACCAAGAGCTGCTGCAGCAAGGGTTCCTGGAAGTTCATGTTTGGTTTATTTTTTTAAATTAATAATGGATGAGCATAGGTTTTTTTTTATGGAATAGGAGTCCAAACGAGCGTACGGGTCACCTGTTGTTAAGTGATCACCGCCGCACACTCTCTTGCAACACCAGAGGAATCACAGGAGCGTTGCCGGCCCTTAAGGAAGGTGTTCGCGCGTTTTTTGAAGGTACCCATGTCGTATCGTCCCGGAAACACCGCACAAGGAAGTTCATTCCACAGCTTTGTAGTACGTGGAACTAAGCTCCTTGCAAGCCGCACTGTGGAGGACCGCCACACATCCAGTTGTTGAGGATGATATCCACAATATATCATCATACATATATATAATCCATATATATAGGTTGTGATGACTTTAGCCTTAGGTTCAGGATTGGTCACAAAGTGCGGCAACTAATACTACACCCAAGTAGGCGTACTCGAGCCAGTCTCGAACAATGTGTGACGTTGACGTGCCACACGTTCTGTTAAACTTAGCTAATAATTGAAACTAAAATGCAGGATTGCATAGTAAAACTTTGTAAAATACTACAATAAATAATAAAGACACTGTAATTAATTCCACATAGTAGGTATATTTGCGAGGCAAAAGGTTTCATGCAAAACGCGTTGTAAAATGTAAGACGTCAAAATGACGCGTATGGAATTTCGCATTTTGACGTAGGTAATATCCGGTGGTGGAATTCGGCTGAAGAAGATCGGAAATGACTTGATCGTCGATGATTTCGATTCGACAATAGACAACGTGCTCTATGTTGCATAGAACAAGAACAGTTCATATATGTATTTGTGGGTACCTAATAACAGTAATTAAATATAGGTACTCCAATCTTAATACATAATATGCTATTCGTAGCAATCTTTATCTGCCCCCTTTGCAGTTCATCTCCTCAGAAGAAAATTTTGTCCTTGTTCGACTCTTAGTATTACTTAGGTTAGCATTGCAAATTTTCCTCTGAGGGATCATCCCTTGATATATATGATAGCAGATGCAGATAGTCCCTACATAGAGATGTATGACGTAGTGAAGCAACGCCATAGTATCATGCTGATCGGATATGACTTGGTCGATTATGTTTCGATCCTCTATTCGTTGTATGTGAATTAAATTTAAGAAATTGGTCCAGTGTGGTGAGAATAGTACTTTATGTGATTATCATCTATATTTTTATCACTTTCATTATAATAACATAAAGGACTAATTATATTTGACTACAAACTACGTGTAACGACACCTTCTGGAATACGGGCCTTAGGATAAGCTCCTAAGAAGTAGATAATTATGGACCACGGCAAAAGGAGGTGTCCGTAACTTACTTCGGGCAGTCAGGTGTGACTGGAGGGAACTTGGTAGGCATGATTTTTATGTACTATTGAGAATAGAATATTTGCAAAAAACTATTTCAGGCGCTAAATATTTTATCTATACTTTTATGAATTCTGTGAAGCCTTTCTATCTAATCTACATAATCATATAATATAAGGAAAAGTCACTCTTTGTTTATGTAATAGGCGAATAGAAAAGGTCACGCTGTATACCTTGCAACAATGAAGTTGCACCCTGCATGCTTAGTAGGAAGTTTTATACGCATTTAAAGATACGCAGGTCATAATATCCATTTGTATCACTAAGGATGAAATTTTTTCTAAAAGTTCTTTCGGAGACACGTGGAAAACCATATGCTTCTGAGGCGGACTCTGCTTAATCACTTCTTGAGTAACTACTACATATATACATCGCAAGTATTAAGATTTATAACTGGATCTTGTCTAGTCCGACAGAAGGCTTTATTATTATTATCCTAATATGCGTTTTTGTTGACGTTAACTAATACTGCAGTTACAATAACTGTAAGACTTCTTCAGGCGCTAATATTTTCATTGTATAGCAAGAAATATTATAACATTATTATTAAATTGATTCAAATATACGTTTCAGCGATTATAGCTCATTTAGAAATTAAATCGCTGATACTCACTGGTCGTCGATTTATGACAGGAATAATAATTGAAACAAAGACCTACTTTCTATTCGAATACTGTCAGTCGAACCCAAATCCGTAGGAGTGTCTGAGTGCACGTGAGTATTTGCTAATGTGTGTTTGTAGGCAAATTATGCTCTGAGAATTTGGAAATAAATAAAAAGATTAATTAAACTTCCTTTATTTCGGTCTCCATGTATGTAAGAATCTTGTGCGCTTGAGTATGGTAATCTGTCACCCTCATAATATTCGATAACTTATTCAAATAACAAACTATTCATTACTTACCTTTCATCATTAAAGCTGCAGCCAATAATGCACTCCCGCCCCCTCCTTTCCCACCAAGGCCTCCTCCACCACCACTCTTCCTGCCCATAGCTTCGGTATCACCCTTAGCCATATCCAGAGCATCTTTAGTGGTCTTCGGATCCAAGAGTCTATACCTCAAAGAATGATTATCTAAATAATTTTGCAACCGATACAATAGAAACCTATTCAGTTTCTCTTCAGGTTTTCCAGGGTTTTGTCTTGCAATTTCTGCAGCGATTTCTTCAGGACTAGTATCATTTCCATTACTCTCTTTAACGATACTAAGTCCTGGTAGAAGATGTAGCTCATCGCGAGAGCTCAAGTCTTCTATATATGATAAGACTCGTATTTTAAGACACTTAGCGCTTAATGCTTCACATTCCTTTCCTAGCGTTCGTCCTGCACGATCAACATTTGAAAAATTCTTAGGAATATGTGCTTCTTCTATATTATTGCTATCATTTCCTTCTATCGATGCATATAATTGCACAACATTAAATACTATAGCCACGGCAGCTACTAATACTTTTCGACTAATCATTTTCCACTTTTCACTTCATAATATGTTCACTTATTTGCTACAGTCATTTCTTTCACAGTTAATGTTGTACTGATGGTAACGAAGCGATTAGAATTTATTTTATACCCTTTAGTTACAAAAAGTAAGTAAAGCAATGATCCAAAATGAACAAAAATGCTAGTATTGTTGCGGAGAAATGAACCAGCTTTCAATTTATCAACAAGAGTTACATTGGTATAGTTGAGAAAGTCAATTTCACTCGTCGGTGACAAAATGTAATAAGTTTTTTGTTTGTTCGTTTGAGTTGTATGTGGAAACAAAGCTTTTAGATTTTTCACTATGTCAGTGATCCCTCCCAACTATTTACATAATTAACTATGAAATACTGTGGCTTGTAACCGATTACAGCTAAACATTAAATAATAATTGAATAGCCGCTGAAAATCATTGCTGTTTCATGGCGACGACCGTGTCACAGATATTCCTGAGTCAGTGACACATTTCCTCCACAGTAACTCTCCAATATTAACTATATTTCACCAGCGGGAGACTGGAAGCCTTCAGGGCTAACAGCATAGAGGAGGTTTTTAGTCGGTAGAGGGTCACACTCGAGTCCGACATCCATATGTCCTTAAAGTAAAACCCCGACCCCGAAGACCCCGGAAGACCCCGAAGGGCCCATGGCCCAATAGAGAAAAAGACATTCATGGTTAGGGCATACATGAAGACCCTTGTGGGCGGATGGTTTTCACTTTGCATTAGGTGAACCACTTGCATAATAGCCTCTGTAATATAAAAAAAATCACCAAAAATGTTTTTTGAAAGAAAATCTCAATGGCTTATTATTATTGTTAAGAATCAAGTACATATTGAATGAAAGAAAAACATTTATTTCAGAAAATACTCACATGATACATTTAATATAATAAGATAAAAGAACAAAACAAACCGAAAAAGAACATATTTAAACAGTTATTGTTTTTTTTTTATGAAAATAAGGGACTTGGCAAACCCAAAAATTCTGAGCGGCACTACAACTGCGCTCGTCACCTTGAGACATAAGATGTTAAGTCTCATTTGCCCAGGAATTTCACTAGCTACTGCCCTTCAGACCGAAATACAGTAATGTTTACACATTACTGCTTCACGGTAGAAATAGGCGCCGTTGTGGTACCCATAATCTAGCCGGCATCCTGTTCAAAGGAGCCTCCCACTGGTATCTTAGTAAGTGAGAAACTTAATGGAATTGAATTAGTAAGAAAAATCTTATTTATTAATAATACTCTCTCTCTCTGCAGTTCCCTTATGAATGAGGATCATCGTTAGCTGAGGATGCTGGTGTTGTGTTACTTCTTATGATCTGCCTCTATTGGTGCCTGTCCATTACGTCTCTCACAACCGAGCCGTAGGAACTTAGTCTAGGATGGGACTTTCACTTGATCGCTCCAACTGCTAGAAAACCGTCCACGGGCTCTTTTGCCTTCAGTGTTCCTAACTACGATCAGCTTTACAAGGCGCTCATCTCTCCCCCTCATTATGTGATCGAAATAGGTAAGAATTCTCTTCTGATAGATTGTATAGAGGTGGCTTCGAACACAAAGCTACGAAAGAATCGATGCATTGATGCGCTTGGCTGTCTGGGGTATCTGTAAGATGCTTATGGAATGAGTTTCCTTGTGCGGTGATTTCGGGACTATACGACATGGGTACCTTCAAAAAAAGCACGTACACCTTCCTTAAAGGCCAGTAGCGCTCCTGTGATTCCTCTGGTGTTGCAAGTGAATGTAGGCAGCGGTGATCACTTAACACCAGGTACGTTCTTTTGTCCTCCTTTTCATAACAAAAAGCACCACATCTCAAATACTTTTCGTATCATTACGTGATACGCTCGCATCGTCTACATTTCATCCGATATAGGAAAATTTTGAATATAATATCTAAGCTTCTTCTCTCTAATATATAAAATTCTCGTGTCAGGGTGTTTAACATTGAACTCCTCCGAAACGGCTTGACCAATTCTCATGAAATTTTGAGTGCATATTGGGTAGGTCTGAGAATCGGACAACATCTATTTTTCATCCCCCTAAATGTTAAGGGTGGTCCCCACGTTTTTTTTCGTGACATTTTTTTTTTAATTTGTTTGATTATGCTGACTGCATTAAAAAATTCATACAACATCAAATTTTCACCCATCTAAGATCAACAGTTACTTTTGTATCGCGATTTTAATATCGGCAATACAACGGTTGCTGGGTCAGCTAGTATAATATAAAAAATAAATATTATTTCAACTTCTGACATTTTTTTAATTTCACGAACATTTTTATTATGTTAGATACTTCGATACACTGCAATTTTTTTGAGGTTAAAATGAATCGCAATAATAGAATGGGGTGTAATAGAAAACAGAATTACAGTGATTGCTTTGCACAAAGTGGGTATAGAGTCGTCAGTCATTTAAATACACTTCAAAAACTAAGGCTGAGATCTACAGAGCTTACTTAGACAAATGATTTAAGTTTTCTTTAGTGTTAATTCCGCCCATATTTTTCTTTAAAACAATTCGACACGTGTTTCGCCTCTACAGACGGCACGAGAGACCTGTCGTGTCAGATTTTGGCGAGACAACCTGAGGATGCCTAGTGTAGAGGCGAAACACGTGTCGAATTGTTTTAAAGACAAATATTGGCGGAATTAACACTAAAGAAAACTTAAATCATTTGTATAATTATGGATTTCCGCAAAGTAAAGCCTAATTCAATAAAATTAGCTTTCTTAGACTTTGCGCAGACTTTACTTACAAAAAAAATATCTAAGTGTAAGCGAAACTTAATCTTTTATTTCATTTTTACAGACATTTGACATCTGAAATTATATTGAGCTTATGCTAAAACAGCCGAATACAAAATTCAAGTTAGCATTTTATCATAATCAGCAAAGGTTCACCTAAGTAAATTCTGAGCAAAGTCTCAGTTCGCTCTATTTATTTATTTATTTATTTATACTTTAACTAGTGGACCCAGCAGTCGTTGCCCTTTACACACGTGTTAAATTTGAAAAATCAGTCCAGTCATTTAGGAAGTAGTTCAATTGTGAAAAAAAAAACCATCCTCGAATCCACTTGAACACACACAGAAAAATTCATTTAAATCGGTCCAGCCGTTTAGGAGGAGTTCACTGTCAACATACGTACAGAAGAAATATATATTTATTTAAATAAAACACTTTTAAAGGATTAAAACGCGTGTAATTGTTACTGTTTATACATTCGATTTTTGAGTAAATGTTAGATTTTTATTTTAGCTAACCCGACGTTTCAGGCCCTTTCCAGATCTCGTTTTCAGAAGGACTGCAGATGAAATGAGTCAAAGATAGTATGTGTCATAGTTGTCATTATGAAGTTTAGCGCCATTTATTGCCTCGGAGGAGGTATTTGCTGTAGACAGATGGTTTTGGTGTCTTCTTCTTTTTTGGTATGTGAAGTTATGATTTTTATTTAGAGATGATTCGATCCCAGGTGCTAGATAATTTTAGACCGTCTTCTCTATTGAAATATGGGTGTTTTTTTTAAGAACAAACGGCGCTAAACTTTACAATGACAACTATGACAAATACTATCTTTAGCTCATTTCATCTGCAGTATCAGTATAAACAAGATCTGGAAAGGTCTTGAAACGGCGGGTTAACTAAAAATAAAAATGTAATTTTTGCGCAAAAATTTAATGTGAAAACATTAACAATTAATTAACACTCGCGTAAATCAAAGAAAATACTAGGAGTATATTTATATCTAATATATAAAATTCTCATGTCGCGGTGTTTGTAGTTAAACTCCTTCGAAACGGCTTGACCGATTCTCATGAAATTTCGAGTGCATATTGGGTAGGTCTGATAATCGGACATCTATTTTTCATCCCCCTAAATGTTAAGGGTGGAGCACGCCAATTTTTTTTTTAATTTCTTGACAATTTTTTTTTAATTTGTTTGATTATGTGTCAGCATTAAAATATACATACAACTTCAAATTTTCAACCATCTACGATCAACAGTTACTTTTGTATCGCGATTTTAATATTGGCAATACAACGTTTGCTGGATCAGCTAGTATATATATAAAGATAAAACGGAGTAAGCCAATTACAATATTGAATTAAGTAAGATCTTTAGATCTTAGCCTCAGACTTACGTAGAACTAAGCTGAGTGTGATAAAACGCGAACTTGACGTTTGCATTGGGCTGTCTTAGGTTTAGCTTAGCATAATTTCAGCTGTCAAATGACTATAGAAACGAAATCAAGGACTATGCTAAGCTTACACTCATCTAAGTTTTACGTAAGTAAAGTCTAAGCAAAGGCTTAGTACGATCTATAGATCTCAGCGTAAGTATCAACCGTTGATAATATCGATACATAGATCGGCGCCAATATCAATTTATCGTGTTGGGGTGGCTGTGTGCTATTTGAACTAAAAAGGCTACTGTTACTGCTATAAAAGCCATAATTCACCGAAATCGAATAAGGAAAGTAATGTAGTAGTAGGAAGACGCAATGTTGGCAGGCCCCCAACAAGATGAAGCGACGATCTGGTCAAGATCGCCGGAATAGGTTGGATGAAGGCAGCGCAGGACCGAACGTCATGGCGATCTTTGTCCAGCAGTGGACGTCTTCCGGCTGATATGATGATGATGAAATAAGGAAATGCTTAAAAAATCTTATCAAGGAGTCACGCAGCTTCATATTTGTGAAAAATTCTAAGTAACTTCAGCCAAAGTGATTCAAGAACCGTCTAGGCAAGTTTTAAAAATGTTTACAGTAAGATTCAAGCCTGAAAAAAAAAACTTTGACTTTGGACTACAAATTATGGTCAGTTTAAGAAGACATGGCCTTATCAAATCTTTAGACCTTAAAATAAGGGACGAGACGAGCAGGACGTTGAGCTGATGGTAATTGAAACCTGCCCATTACAATGCAGTGACACTCAGGATTCCTGAAGAACCAAAAAATTCGCTCGTCACCTTGAGACAGAATATGTTAAGTCTCATTTGCCCAATAACTTCACTAGCTGCGGCGCCCTTCAGACTGAAACACTCACTGCTTCATGGCAGAAATAGGCGCAGTTGTGGTACCCATAATCTAGCAGGCGTTCTGTGTCAAGGATACTGGCAAGACTAGATTTCCCATTGAAAAAGTACGTAAATCTATAATTCGCCAGATAAATTAAGGACTTTAAGCCAAAGTTAATCATTTCGAATATAAATCTATTTTATTTAATGCTTTTCGTATTCAGACTTCAATAAATACATATCAATAAGGTTTATTAAGATTACATTACGTCATAAAAAATAAATTCATTTTATTTGCAACAAAACTTAAGCCAGTCTCTATATAAACCCTGTTTGGTTGAAATCGCGTCCTTCATTGCAAATTAAATAAAAAAAAACTACGTTTAAAAAATCGACTTCAAAAACTGAAAAGTATAATAAGTCGGTTTTTTTAAACGTAGTTTTTTTTACTTTTTAGTGTCAGTTAATAATAATATGTCACAAACAAATGAAAATTCCTAAAAAAGCCGTACACAAAAAAGAATTATATCATCCACGTAGACAATTTTTTTTATAAAAAATGTTCTTAAAATGACAACTACAGGGCCAAACTATGTAAACTATATTTTATGGCACCAACTGATATCTATTCCGCATCGAACTAAAGAAGAATTACGTAAATCGGATCACAAATCTCAGCGTAATCGGTGTACATACATAAACAAAATATCGATCGATTGAGAACTTCCTCCTTTTTGAAGTCGGTTAACAAAAATTTAAATTCATTGCCAAGAATTTACGCGTACAATATATTTAAATAAATTGTTGCCGGGTTATCACTTGTATTCGAATATTTTATCACGCCAAAACGCCAAATACATTTACATTTAAGCACCATAAATATAGGTCTCTCTTTTTACTTTTTACTCGACGCACTAATCTTTCGCTCCGATCGAAGCCTCCAGAAAAGGAATCACCTCAATTAAAGTCTGTTTGTACGTATGTCACTTTCTCTTTAACAGTTAAACTAATTCTGATAAAATTTTTGCGTGCATTCCTGACTTAAAAGTTATTACTACGACTACCTGATTCATACTTTATTACCAGTATTTTTTTCGCTTTTATGGAATATATAGTTATGAAGCAAATAACCAATTTCTTAAAAGTAAGCATCGCTTTCGATTAAAAAAAGTATCGAACAAATATCTTCCGATCCTGTTTTCAGTTTAGGCAACGGAAAGAAAAAGGTTTGAAAACATATATATTTAAATATCTCTTTGATATTTCGTATAGTTGTAAGATCTCGAGAAAATCTCATATAATTATGGGAGCCTATAACACCCTAAGTCATGTGTGTAACCATACCGAAGTTACTATACAATGTATCAAAGGTCAACTCATGTGGAAATGATATGGCAGATGAGTTAGCTAGAAGAGACTCAAATATTACTGCCATAGGACCAGGAGGTCTACTCGCAAAATCGATAACGATACATTCGAAACGATACGATAATACTCCGAATATATCGCAACTACCCTACTCTAACAAATGTTCGAATTCCTTATCGTTTATCGTTACCATAGACTAATATTTTGATTTTTTTACGATGTTAGTGTGAATGAAATATGTTCAAACCTAAACATTATCTGTGCTACGTCGCTGTTAAGTGTCAAAAGTCAAAACATAGTTTATGCGCTAAGGACCATGCCAGACTCTGCACCACTAATTTGGTATCATTAACACATAATGTAAATGTTAAAAATATATGTAATGAATATAATATGACCATTTAAAATTGAATAAATAATACAAAACTCGCGGATAATAAAATGTAAAAAAAGGTAACTTCACCCTTCTTGTCGACTTCCTATTTCTCAGGCGGCCATTTGCATTATTTTTACGCATAAACGATCAACAAAATGACTTATATGACTTAGTAGTAAGAAAATCCTGGTGAATAGTAAATCACATATAATTATTTCAATAATATTTATTAAGTATGTATATTGGCAAATATATCTATACAACTTGAAACGATATTAGCATCGACAGCCTAGAAGGTGTCGTTGAGATTATCGTAAAAGTGACGTTTGATTATTTGTGTAATTCGAATATACCGATAATATCGAATAATGTTTCGTTCGTTCAATCATCGTTTCGACATTGAATACGATGTAACTAAGAGTAGGATTCGACACGACTAATGCCACGATTTATCGAATATCGATTTTAGGAGTAGGCCCCCAGAACCCATTTTATCTTTATCTTATATTATCTCTACCTTCTCGCTGGCACAAAAGCCACATTCGGAAACACACACGTAACCAACACAAAAATCTATGGTCATCATTAGAGGACTGCAGACAAACACGGGAGACACTCCACACATTGATGCCAGCATGGCAAATCGCCTTATTAAGCTCAATAGAATCCAACTTAAACGGATAACGGCGGCCCTAACCGGGCACATATAACTGACAGCCCCCTGTGCAGGGCCTGCACGGTGGCAGAGGAAACTGCTACACGTGTACTTCTGCTTTGTCCAGGGGTAGCAACTTACCGGGCTAAACATCTTGGTACCCCAAACACACTCCCAGAAGTCTTTACGAAGGAGAAGAGGTTGCAAAGGTTTCTGGAGGAATTGGGGTGGCAGGAATAACAAACATATTCCCACACACGCAAAATAGGCGCACAGTCGTCGAATTGCGGAAATTAGCCCGATTATACCATACCATACCATGGGAGCCGGTGTTCAAATGGATCGGGTGTTCTCACTACGATCAAGAGTTAATTACTTACATAAGAATAACAATTCAGTGAAGGTTTAATATTATATTAGTAGCGTAATATGAACAATAATAAAAACAAATCACATTATTTGTATCTTTATATTTTCACATTCATTCAAATACAATTTTAACGAGAGATAGAATAGTTCACATATAATAAATAAGCATACAAAACTATACATCAACTACAAAAACAATCTTTGACAATTATAATACTGATACTTAGATAAAACGGAAATATTATATAACAAACGTAAATCTTATATCTTTAAGCGATATTTAGTATACAGGTAGTTTCGGGGGCTAGAAATTGATCAAGCTAGGTTTCAATTAAAAAAAATGTAGTTTTATCCGTCTTTTAATGAGAAACTGCTATCGCCACCATATACAATACTATAATAGTTCATTGGGTGAACCGGAAAACAGAAGACCCCGGTTCGAATCCAGATGTTCTATTAGTTTTTTTTGTAACTTCATAAAAATCCGAGCAAGGCTCGGTCGTCCAGATATTATACATAAATTGCGAAATATATATTATATACACACCTAAATAAACCTATTTATTAAATACATAAAACAATGTTAATAAAAATGTATAAGGTTTTAACGTAAATACTTATTAATATTAACAGTCAATTTATAAATATGAATAAAAGGTTTTAAGATGAAATATACACTGGCTTTTTACTATAAATACAGTTTACAATATGATTTTGGCTAAATTAATATTGTATTAAATATCATAGCTTTCAATTCAAAGATTAAAATCATGTTTGAAAATGTTGTTCTTTAAATCACTACATAAATTATAACACAAAGTCCTCCGCTGCGTCTGTCTGTCTGTTCGCGATAAACTCATTACATACTGCATCGATTTTCATGTTATTTTCATCAATGAATAGTGTGGTTCTCGAGGAAGGTTTTAATATATCATTTGTTAAGTTTTTATATGAATATTTGTATACATTAACGATATTTGTTGGAGGTGTCGGAAAAAAATAAGCCATCTGGGAGCTTTAAACGAAAACACTGCCTGAACCCTTTGAGATATTATAACAAAATAATGTGTGATGGAATTGTGTATCTTATACAGGTCTACAGAAAAGTTCACGATGGCATATGTCTATCTCGAATAACATACTATTGTTACATTAAAGAATTGGCAACTGTAAAGTGGCAATTTTTTTCTATTGTTGAGTCAGCTAGTATGCATAGAAATGTCAGTGAGCTATGACTGTTTAAATACAAGTACACTAGCTGACCCAGCAAACGTTGTATTGCCGATATTAAAATCACGATACAAAAGTAACTGTTAATCGTAGATGGGTGAAAATTTGAAGTTATATGTATTTTTTAATGCTGACTCATATTTTTTTTTTTATGGAATAGGAGGACAAACGAGCGTACGGGTCACTTGGTGTTAAGTGATCACCGCCGCCCACATTCTCTTGCAACACCAGAGGAATCACAAGAGCGTTGCCGGCCTTTAAGGAAGGTGTACGCGCTTTTTTTGAAGGTACCCATGTCGTATTGTCCCGGAAACACCGCACAAGGAAGCTCATTCCATAGCTTTGTAGTACGAGGGAGAAAGCTCCTTGAAAACCGCACTGTGGAGGACCGCCACACATCCAGATGGTGGGGATGAAAGCCTATCTTGTGGCGTTTCGTGCGAAGGTGGAATTCGGCGGCAGGAATCAGATTAAACAGCTCTTCGGAACACTCCCCGTGATAAATGCGGTAGAAGACACACAATGATGCGACGTCTCTACGCAACGCTAAGAGATCCAGCCGTTCATAGAGCACTGAGTCCCCGACAATTCGAGCTGCTCTACGTTGCACGCGGTCAAATGGATCGAGCAGATACTGGGGTGCGCCAGACAGAGAGAGAGATAGCAAGAGATGACAGCAATACTCCATGTGTGGCCGGACCTGCGCTTTGTAGAGCGCTAGAATGTGGGCCGGCTTGAAGTATTGCCGTGCTCTATTGATGACGCCCAGCTTCTTCGAAGCCAATTTGGCTTTGCCCTCCAGATGGCCACAGAATTGGCAATCGCTCGAGATTTCGAGACCCAGTATTCCGATACTAGGCGCGGCTTTAAGAGAAGTGTTCTCGAAGAGCGGTGATAATCAAACAAATTTAAAAAAATTAAAAATAAAAATTTCGTGTGGTTCACCCTTAACATTTAGGGGGATGAAAAATAGATGTTGTCCGATTTTCAGACCTACCCAATATGCACTCAAAATTTCATGAGAATCGGTCAAGCCGTTTCGGAGGAGTTCAAAGTTTAACACCATGACACGAGAATTTTATATATTAGATATATGTTATAACACGCAGGGAGAAAATATAGATATAATGGCTAGATACTGACAATTCCTGAAATTAACATATTAGTTAAAATTATAATAACTCCATCTAATATGGTCACACAACATTGTCTATAAATAAATATATAATAAATACGTAAGTACCTACAAACTATCCTCTGCAACTTTACATACATACATACGTGCAATGTAGGTCTCTTAGTCTATATTTAGTTGAAACATTCAAACAGTCTGTTATCAATATAATATAATATAAATAAATAAATATTTGAAAAACCTATGAAGGATTGATGTCCACTGTGCTCCAACTAGATACCGCACTATCCAAGAACAATAGCTTTTTTATTACGGCAATTATTAGCTGATGCTTGTGTATATATTTAAATAATTCAAATTCATCATACAATTTACATATTTAAACCTAGCGGTATTGGAAACCGAGACCCCTAGTTTATTGAGTCACTAACTACTGGGCCATATAGATCTCAACTACAGAAAATAATAAGAAAAGTTATTGTACATTCATTTTACAGAATAAAAACACAGTCACACATAAATAACAATTATAAATTATTAATTTTAAATAATTAATTTTATATCATTAATACGTTTTTAATAATAGAAATAATCTGTTTTTAGACTGACTTTTTATTTCAATAATATCTAAATGTAGATATCTGTCGTTTTAGAGTAATTTAAACTAAAACTGTTTATTGAGAGTATTTTTTTTTTATATTCCCTCAATATCTTCGCCACCTTCGCTGTTGGAATTTCAATCATCTAAATAAATAAATGCTTTTAATAAATAAGCTTAATAACTTCTAAATATAAATAACTTAAAAACTATGAACAATAATATAATATTTACTATGATTAGAGAATTTTAAAGGATGCGGTTAATTATTATCAAAGGCAAAGGAGTTTAAGCTAGGAAGACGGTTTTCTACCGTCTGGAATATTCTTAAAACCTATTAATAACGGTATTAATAAACCTACATATAGAAAATAGGGAAATAAGAAACAAGTGAAAATAGCTATCAATTGTTAGGTTAGCATATCTATTGTTACTGTAACCGATTTTAATTGACAAGTCGTAAAATGTCTGCCATGCTAAGAATTATTTCTATAACATTTTGGTTATTAAACCACTCTAAATCAAAATTGATCACGCACCGGCTGTCAGGTTTTTTTTAATGAAAATAAGGGATGAGACGAGCAGGACGTTCAGCTGATGGTAATTGATTTGTCCTGCCTATTACAATGCAGTGCCGGTCAGTATACTTGAAAAACCCAAAAATTCTGAGCGGCACTACAATTGCACTCGTCACCTTGAGACATAAGATGTTAAGTCTCATTTGCCCAGTAATTTCACTAGCTACGGCGCCCTTCAGACCGAAACACAATAATATTTAAACATTACTGCTTTACGGCAGAAATAGACCCATAATATAGCTGGCATCCTGTGCAAAGGAGCCACTGGTGCAATGCCCGCTTAGTAACACAAAGTGACATACAAATCGCGAGTGTAAGACGTAGCTTGTCACGCACACTAAAGTTATAATCCTGGCCTGTATTTATGGGTTGTCTAGTAGCAAGAAACTCTATCTAGTTGTTTACATTGCCTAAGCTGAATACTCAAAAACTTTCTAATCATGGTAAATATTACGTTACTCTTACAAAAAAGCCTTAAATCACTAAACGCTCCTTCCATACCCCGAATGGCCATAGCCTCCAACGTCTTCGTGGGCGGTGGAATGAGAATGAGAGTGAGTATAGACCGGCTTAGAAACTATTTCGTAAGTTGTCGATTTGCCCCCGGAAGAGAGTGACTTGATGCCGATGACTGCAGACAGGACGAGAGACATGAGGGCTGTCATCAGGGCTTTGCCAGCAAGAAGGGCCAAGCCGCCAAGTGCCATAGACATCATTGTACCTGTGGATAAAAAAAATATAATTATTATTTTACCTATAAATTAGTAAATTTTGTATAAATATACATGATCTGAACCTCGGAAACGGCTCAAACGATTTTAATGAAATTTAGTAGATATACAGGTAGTTTCGGGGGCAAGAAATCGTTCTAGCTAGGTTTCAATTTCAAAATATGTTGCTTTATCCGTATTTTAATGAAAAACTGCTAAATAACATTAGGATACAAAGGTAAATTTCGCCACTATATACAAGGCTGTAATAGGTCAGATGGGATATTGGGTGATCCGGAAAGCAGAAGACACCGGTTCGAATCCAGATGTCTCCAGTCCTATTACTTCTCCATTCTACTTTTAATTTGAATACGATCGCTACTATAGCAAAAATATCACGAGATACAAAATATTAATATAGATACGTCCTAACACATGTTTCACAGATACAATGATAGATAAAAGAAAATTCAAAATGGTACATAGTCACAATCGCAAAAATTCACAGAAATAACTATTTGTATTATACATATTGTTACCACGGACAAGTAAAAAAAGAAGGACTCCGTGTCACCTTACATACTAGTGAAGCACCAAAACAAGCCGGTAAACATGTAAATACATAGCCCCACGCACACACTTACACTAATACAAGCCGATCGGCCGTTATTATGAGATTTGCCATCGTCTGTGACAGATCAGTTTGCGTCGCAATAAAAAAATGCCGTGCGTTGTGAAAAAGTGTAAAAACAATACTATAACAGTATTTGTGGCCATATATGATTATTTAAGAGGAAAAAAACTGTAACTGGTATCTCCCGTAACCGCACACACACTAGCATAAAGGTGCTTCACTTGGGTGCTCAATATCACGGCGCGGAGTCCTTCTTTTTCTAAATCGTCCGTGATTGTTACATAAGTTTGAAGTTAAATTAAATTAAATTAGGAGTAACGATAAAAATTAGGAAATTACTAGGCAAATAAGACTTAACATCTTATGTCTGAAGGTGACTCATTTGTAGTGCCGCTCAGATTTTTTTGGGTTTTTGAAGAGTCCTGAGCGGCACTGTAATACCCAACTAGCCGATATCCTTTGAAAATAACTCCCATTGCTACCCTTCAGGACTGTGGGGGAACACGTCCTGAATTATATTTAATTTTGTGGCGTGTTGTGTGATCCTACAATCTATCGGCTATAGGTTCAATTAATTCTTTTTTCAGTTCTTTAAAACAATCACTTTACTTTGAGTATTTTGCTAGTTGGTAAGTAATACGGCAACTATAAAATAATAGTCCAAGAATGTTCCCGATATTATAAAATTCGATATTTTTCTAAGTATTTCCCTAGATCGTATGGATGTGTAACGAACAAACAAAGTTAACATAGCTCTTCAAAACAATCACGTTATGTAGAGTACTGTACTATGTGGTACAAATATTATAGTAATTTATAAAAATCCAATGTTTGAAGTGAACTCCTACACCAATGAATGGATTTAATGGGGATTACTTCATGGAGTGCAGTGTAGTTCAACTTGACGGATAGGATAGTTTATATCTCGATTTGGGACTCAGTAATTATACAAATGATTTGAGGTTTCTTTAGTGTTAATTCCGCCAATATTTGTCTTTAACGCCTCTACACGAGGCATTAATTGTCTGAGTAATTAGTCTCGTGCCAGATTTTGGCGAGACAACACGTCCTGAGGATGCCTCGTGTAGAGGCGTTAAAGACAAATATTGGCGGAATTAACACTAATGAAACGTGAAATTATTAGTATAATTATGGATTTCCGCAAAGTAACGCCTACCTCAATATATTTTCTCAGAAATTATTTTAATTTCCAATATTTGTTTTGTTTGGAGATATTTTCTATGAGATAATTTATTGACGCACGGTTTGAAAGTTCAGCTGTGAAACAATTTCATTATGACAACATAAAGTAGAGAATTATTACGCATTCTAACCAGGACAATAACGGGGCAATGCAGATTAAACAAACGCCTCTCAATCTTAGGTCTCAGAGATTGCAGAGCGTGTAGATTCTGTAATAGTGCAGATGAAACATCCTCTCTGAAAGTGGTCCTTTTAATGCGTAGCATCTCTTTGGGAAGACCAATTCTAAACTTGTTAATATATATTCAAATTCAAATAATTTTATTCAGAATGGGATGTGACATCACTTATTGATAGTCAAACCCATTGCAAAAATAATGCCTCAGACCTGAGAAGAACGGGCGCAACAAACTCAGCGGGCTTTTTTTTCATAAAAAGTATGGTTAAAAAGTAATATCGTACAATTAATCTTGTTATTTTGATAGCCTGAGGGCGGTCGCTACATTCCCAATCTGTGTTATCATTAAGAGAGTCATTTATGTTATACTAGCCTTTACCACAAAAACGTACTTAAAGAATTCTTATGAATATCGTAATATTTTTGCTTTGAACATTTTCTGGGATCTTGTTTTAAAAGTATATAAGTATATAAGCCCCACAAAAGACTTACTAACTCGATTCATCCGATTAGTAGGCATTATAAGTCTAATCCTGATGTCTGTTCCTGTTGTTAACATAATGTTTATGAGTTTCTAGCAAATTCACTTATGTGACCATAATATATATGTCAACTCAAAAGATATAATAAGATTCACAAAAAGAATAGATAAAATCCCGTTACACATTTTCTTTGAATGTGGTCTTTTAATCCGTAAAAGGAGCGATCTCTTTTTTTTATGAACATAACGGACGAGACGGGTAGGACGTTCAGCTGATGGTAATTGATACTCCATGCCCAATTACAATACAGCGACGCTCAGGTTTTTTGTGCCCTTCAGACCGACACGCAATAATGTTTACATTACTGCTACATGGCAGAAATAGGCGCCGTAGTGGTACCCATAATCTAGCCGGCATTCTGTGCAAAGGAGCCTCCCACTTGTTCTCTTTACGAAGACCAATACTTGAACCACTTGAGATAGATTAGGGGTTAAAATATGAAATTACCGATTTGTCTGAAAAATTCTAATAACTTTTTTTTTTAAATTAAAAATACGAATACTTTGAATACGTGTTCAAAATTCACTCGAATTTTCTAAGTATCCATATCTCTTGTCAAAGCTGAATAAAAATACAACTGTAAGTCGATAATCAAATGTTCCACATTTTACCTATATTGTAGTACCTATTAAAATAAAACGACAATTTCATACTTTAACCCCTATTATAAGATTCATTAAAAGAATCAGTGAGCTATAATTAATTGTGGCTTTTACCAGTGGGAGGCTCCTTTGCACAGGATGCCGGCTATATTATGGGTACCACGACAACGCCTATTTCTCCGGTGAAGCAGTAATATGTAAACACTAGCTGACCCGGCAAACGTTGTTTTGTCATATAAAGTATAATTCACGCGATAGTTTTATAAGTAATAAAATATTGCCTATATTATAGCCTGTACATCATTTTGTTCTATTGTCAATAGTTTTTGCAGCGCACGCCAAAATAGGTTTTCGATTTTACACCTTGTGTTACAAAATAGCAATTTTATTACGGATCTCTAATTTTGAAAAAAAAAACATAGCCGATAAATGGACTACCCAACTGAAAGAATCATTCAAATCGGACCAGTAGTACCAGAGATTAGCGCGTTCAATCAAACAAACAAACACTGCAGCTTTATAATATTAGTATAGATTACTGTGTTTCAATCTGAAGGGCGCCGTAGCTAATGAAATTACTGGGCAAATGAGACTTAACATCTTATATCTCAAGGTGACCAGCAGGATTGTAGTGCCGCTCAGAATATTTGGATTTTTCAAGAATCCTGAGCGGCACTGTATTGTAATGGGCAGTGTGTATCAATTATCATCAGCTGAACGTCCTGCTCGTCTCGTCCCTTATTTTGATTAAAAAGAAGATCACATTGATTGCAGGGCTACCCTGAAACTGTTACTAAAGCGGCTTTACCAATACTTTTTCAATAAGTAAATTTGAATCTAATTTTAAATAAAAATATTTGAATTTGAATTTGTAACCATAGATTTTCTCGTGGAGCAATTTGCTGTGTTCCCGATCGAACCTGTAGCCAATTACTGTTTTAGACAGACAAATGAACTTGACAGATGTCACAGATTAAGTGATATTATGTGAAAGGTTGGAAACCATTTGGCCATGTTTTCGAATTGCATTAGAAAAATCAAACGACATTTTATTATTTTCCGCTCTGCTTCATATTAAGCCATCATTAAATTGAACAAAGTGTGACGGTTTCAATTTTTAAATTATTATGTATGGTGACTTGGTTGAATTTATCTGTAAATCTTGTACACTATGTGGCTTTCTTGATGAACATAATTGCATATGATTGCTTCTTTCTATCTTATGTCTTTGTCACGATTGTAGCAAGAAGTAGATTAACTGGACAAAGATCATAGATAAATCATAGCAAGTATATGAAATTTACACATAAAGATATTTTAAACAAGCTACTTTTAAAAATCTGCCTGATCAAATTTTACTGGAAATAAAACTTGGCATATCATTTTAACGACCATTGTCCCTCAGATATGCATCTAATCACCATAAGTGTGATCATAGTAAGTCTAATGACGTGACAGATATGCATGGAGGCAAAAGAAATGCCACAGCACGGCATGGCCCAGAATGGGCAAAAATTATCCAACATCCATCACGGTTAACGCCAGCATTTTGAGAAGGCTGCTTTCCGCAGCCTTATCTTCCATCAGATGACATATATATACATATATATAGCTCATCATCGTAATCAGGCTCTAACAGTATACTGCTAGACGTAAAATTCTTCTGATGCAAGCCATTGTGCCCAATCTTCTGCACTTCTGATGATCATAGATATATAAATAATCGGGTATAAATAAATTTTATTTTTTATTCCGAAATGTGATATGTTTGGAGATAATTCCGTTGGATTCGGATATTATAAGTATGCCAAAATTGTTATTTATGTTTCGTTTTTTATAGTTTAGCGTCCTGTTTCCTGCCTGTATCATGAGGAGCGTTACCGGTGGCTCTTTTGATTTTAACTGATTCTGTTTTTTTTTTTATTTGAGGAGGCAAACTGGTAATTGGCTCAACTAATGTAAAGTAAACCAGCCGCCCATAGACTCCATGGGAAAAAAGATACATTTGACCGCATAACAGTGTATATTATATTCTTACTGAAGAGCGGCTCGAAGGATCAACAATCAAGTCATCCCCGCTCGACTTGAATCTGTGACGTCATGGAGACGTTTGGGGATATTTCTGAATCTTCTGCCATCACAAATAGTGTTCAGAAGAGCCGATAGGGTTAATACTTGCAGCTAAATTTTACCAACAGACAATATGTTAATAGTTATTTATGCAACTGTTTGTGCAATAAGGGGTATTAAAACACGAATGTGGGTATATGTGGATAATATTATCAGAAGAGTGTTTGAATACCTAATTATCAAGACTTTATCTACACCCACAATATGAATCCTCTATAATAGATTCTGAAACAGTTAGCTTACTACTAACATTAAACAAGCCAGTCCTAGTAACCATAATATCATACAAAGGAGTGTTATTATGAAAATGAATGATGTAATGTTGTTCTGAATTTCATTACAACACTCGTTTGGATGATGAAATGGTTATTAGGACATTGGGTGTTTTAATGTTGACAATAAGCTAACTGTTTTAGAATCTTTAATAGAGGATTTAAAGCATGGGTTTAGATAAAATGTAAAATTCTATATTCTTTATAGCATTCTATAAACGCGCGATATGCGAAAAACTTTTCACCCCACACAGATACTTTGGTATTAGTCAGGGATTTTACTACTGCAAATGTTCATGTGTGCCTCAGCCCCATCGCATACAAAATAAAACAAATAATGAATTGATTGCATTTTGTGTTCTATTATGTAAAACAAACTGTGCAGTTCAAATAACTAATTACTTGAATGTTCTGACAACGAAACTCTTTTCTAATATCTATTGAACGGTGAACGGTCTACAAACTACAATACATTGAAAGATTGATAAATCTGATAAGATTAGATTCCGCTTTCCAGCTCTTTATATTCTCCTACTTTTATTTTTAATGGAAGACGAGGTAATTGAGCGTACGGGTCACTGGATTTTAAGAGCTCACCGCCACACCCATTAAATTGACAAATTAAAATTCATTTCGCGCACAGAACAAAAGACATTTATTTTCTCAAAATATATTCCTTTAGAATTCTTTGTTTTTTTATGATAACAAGAGGCGAGACGAGCAGAACGTTCCGCTGATGGTAATTGATACGCCCTGCCCATTACAATGCAGTGCCGCTCAGGATTCTTGAAAAACCCAAAAATTCTGAGTGGCACTACAATTGCGCTCGTCACCTTGAGACGTAAGATGTTAAGTCTCATTTGTCTAGTAATTTCACCAGCTACGGCGCCCTTCAGACCGAAACACAATACTGTTTCACGGCAGAAATAGGCGCCCGTTGTGGAACTCATCATATATTGATAATAATATATAATATAATATTGACACACTTACACATATTATCTTGCCCCAAACTAGGCATAGCCTGTACTATGGATACAAGACAACGATATATTCAATACAATATACTTACTTAAATATACATAAATACATATAAACATCCATGACTCAGAAACAAACATCCATATTCATCATACAAATGATTGCACGAACCGGGACTCAAACCCGGTACCTCTAGCTTAGTAGCCAGAGTCACCATTCGGCTATATAATCTAGCCGGCATCCTGTACAAAGGTGCCTCCCACTGGTTTTTGGTGTCATTTCTAATATACTAGATACTACTACCGCTTCGGAAACAAATGGCGCTCCGAGAGAGAAGAAGCGGCTCTGTGGTCATGCACTATCGAGATGTCAGCTATGATCACCTATGCACTAATATACTACTACTGGATGCGATTAATAATTATGACAATAATCACGACTATCATTTTCATAAAACATCCTTACACAAACAATGAATTCAAGCTCTAAAGGTTGATGCATCTAAAATAGGATAATATATATTTATACAGTGTACTTATCACTTACATATTATAAAACAATGTCCTCCGCCACGTCTGTTTGTCTACTAACTACTGCAGTTTTCATGCTGTTTTCACCAATGGATAGCGTGATTCTCGAGTAAGGTTTTAGTTCGTATTTTTTTAAGTTTTTGTACACATATTTGTATACATTAACGATATTTTTTGGAGGTGTCGGAAAAAAGTAAGCCGTCTGGAAGCTTTCAACGAAAACGCTGTCTATAAACCCTTTGAGATATAACAAAATAATGTATGATGGAATTGATTATCTTATATAGGTCTACAGAAAAGTCTGCGATGGCATATGTCTATCTATTAAGAATAACATATTATATCCATGTTAATACTTAAAAAATTGACAGTTATAAAGCGTCAATGTAAAAGCTGTTGGTTGCCTGTTTCAATTACCATCAGCTGAACGTCCTGCTCGTCTCGTCCCTTATTTTCATAAAAAAAATGTAAAAATTAACACTTTTAAGAATATTTGGAATATTTATTTTAAATTCTCTTTATCGCCTTTTGAAACCGGTTTTAATATATTATATAAAAATCTCTTAAAAAGCCTTTTAAATTTAATTTACATTGTGATTTTATATAGATAATAGAATTCGTGAAAGGCATTGAAGGCATTTTTTTTTAAATTGATTCCTTTAGAATTACTTTTGATGTCATTTCTAATATATAGTATATTACTACTACCGCTTCGGAAACAAATGGCGCTCTGAGAGAGAAGAAGCGACCCAAGAAACTCTCCCAAAATTGTTTACCTTGCTTTGCATAGTGCCTGAACAGTGGCTGGGACTTTATTATAAACGTGTATACATTTACCCTTAAAGCTTTTATGTGTTTTATGAAGCCTACTAGAATAAGTTACAAGCAATCCCTTATTTCTAGTGTTATAATAATGAAAATCACTATTAAGAGCAAATAGGGGACTTTACAGCAATCAACATTAACATGCTCGATAAAAATCTTTTACCTTTCATCATCAGCCCGGCTGCTAGAAGTCCGCCCATGCCGCCCTTTTTACCACCGCCAAGACCGCCTTTTCCTCGTCCTTCATTCATTAAGGCCCTGGCCTCTTCACTAGCACCGTCATCCAACAGGCGTAGCTTCACAGAATGTGAATCCAGATAGGTTCCAAGCCGGTACAGCAAATATTTATCTAATCTCTCATCAGGCTTCGAAGGCAGAGCTCTCGCCAGTTCAGCGGCGAACTCATTAGCCTTACTATTGTTTTCCATATCTTCTTTAACAACACTAATTCCAGGCAGTAACTGTAGTTCATCCTTAGAGTTCAACTTTTCTAGAAGCGAAATCGCTTCGATTTTCAAACATTTCGCACTGAATATTCCGTTTGTACAATCCTTTGCTAATGTTCTTGCGGCTTCAAATGTTTCGGCAATTGGTAGTTCTGGATTTGGCAAGGCTAGTACACTTGCTAGATACGTAATCATATATAGACGATACATTTTTACGTCCGTAGTGGTACAAATGCGGTGAGACTTTGGTAACAGAATAGAATGGTCTCTCCTTTATATATCTCACATAGTATTATTAGTACGGAGTAAACCATTATATTTTCATAGAAGGTTGATTGCAAAAAGACAATATTAATGCATACAAGTGTGCTTTTTATGCGTAACGGTATAGAGGTTGTTATTGTTTGAGGCTTGTGTGAGGTTTTAACTCATTATCGGAAGCAGTCAGCGTTGTAGAATTTGATAGAGCTCGTTTTTGAGATTCATATTTTTATTAAAATAAATATAATTGATTTGTGTTCACGACTTACTTTCGTTTTTGATTTTTTGCAGATTTATGGGGATATCCCTACTAAATATTATAAATGTGAATGTAAGTTTGTTTGTTACGCTTTAACGTCAGAGCTACTGAACTGATTTTGATGAAATTTGGTACAGCGATAGACTAGATCTTGGGAACGGACATGGGCTACATTTTTCCCGGAAAAAGAATAGTCCTCGTGGGATTTGGGAAAAGCTGAAATTCACATCGATAAGCTATTACTATAGCAATAGTAGGTTAAGTTTGCAATAGCAATCTTCTCCGAAATAAGATTCATATAATATGTTGGGAATGGGAGCGAAAACGGAAACCGGAACAGGAATAGGACATGATATAATCATCAATTCCAAACTTGCATATTATTTTTTAAAACCTCTATCAATCTATGCGGACGAAGTCGCGGATATCAGCTAGTATTATATATATAGTAGTATATATATTATAGTATAGATACTGGTGACATTACTTGCTTTCCTTATTTACATTATTATGACTTAATAAGAAAAGTAACATTTTAATGGTAGATCTTTCAATATAATGCGAAAGAAAAAGTAACAAATCTTTTATCAGAATAGATTAATATATAATACTAGCTGACCCAGCAAACATTGTAAACGTTATAAAGTAATAAAAAAAAATTATTATATTCGATTGCCATCTTGCAACTCTATTGCGTATCTGTGGATGGAACAGAATAATATCAAAATCGCGTTACAAAAATAGGTGTTGATCGTAGACGGGTGAAAATGAAGTTGTGTGTATTTTTAATGCTAAATCACAATAAAAATAAAAAAAAAATGACAAAAAATAAATAAAAACAAATATTTAGGGTTGGGTCACCCTTATTATTTAGGGGTATGAAAAATAGATGTTGGCCGATTCTCAGACCTACCCGATAAATCACAAAATGTCATACAAATCGGTTCAGACGTTTCGGCGGAGTTTGGTAACAAATACCGGGACACGAGAATTTTATATATAAGAGGTAGTAAAATAATATAATATAAAAAGTGATTTAAATTTTAAAGGGTTAAACACGGCATTAACATTTCCCTATTCCCTCTTATATTTCCAGTGTGCCCTTCCACATCCCAGCATCCTGAATCTGTTGCAAGTCCACGCTGTATAAAAATCGCAATACTTTACCAGTGGCTCCTTTGCACAGGATGCCGGCTAGATTATGGGTACCACAACGGCGCCTATTCCTGCCGTGAAACAATAACGTGTAAACATTATTGTGCTTCTAATTCTAAAACTTCTATACTTTATTCAAATAAAATAGCGCTTTTGAATCGTCACTATAAATATTTAATTTTAATTACTGACTCTACGATATTATGTTCGGAAAAATAAGAGCTAGTGAGAAAAACATATAAGGAACTCAACGGCCACTCTTCCAAATAAAATAGAGTATTTTACAATAGCTGTAATATACAAAACAAATTAGTTTGAGAGGTGCTACATCTAATATATGAATCATGTTCAAAGTTAAAAAGCGTTTTAAATATCATATCTTATATTCATAGAACGTAACAAAAAATTAACTGTATGAATATAAATTATCTTAAATTGAATGCATCAAGAAGTATGAAGAATGCATCTTAAGAGCTTGAATTCATTGTTTGTGTAAGTGATCACACACGTGACTGAGTCACAATTAATGATCGCATCAAATAAATAAAATCATAATGCTAAATCTCGTAACTTTTTGTGATAAAAAAGTAATTAGCAACCATTGTGTGACCAATGACCATTATGAACCGCGAAGTAGTTTTCATTTTATCAAAATACTTTTGTGAGGCATTTCAAGAAAGAAAATAAAACTGAAAAAGAAGTAATAGCTGAGTTAACTGAAGTATTTATAACTCATTAGACAAACCTTTGCTGGAATACTTAATAGAGATTTGTGGATGTGCATATAAAAGTAATTTAAAAGAACTTCAAATATCTCAAAACAAACTGTTAAATGTTTTGTTCCAACTCGATTATCACTTCCCGACTAGAGAACTATATAAGAAAACTGATCAACTATCAATATGTCAGTTATACAAATACAAAGTATGCATACTAGTTAGGAAAATACTGTTAAATTCCGTACATACCCAAATCACTTTTATGACAAAATCACATAAACATGGTACCCGAAACAAACATAAACTACAATTAACTAAAGCTAGGACAAATTATGGTACGAAAACTATACAGTTTGACTTGCCGAAAGATATATTTGAGGAAATATCTTATCCAAAACTTAAAGCTAAATTAAAAAAGCACTGTCAATCACTATAGATAGAACATAGCAAATATATTATTGTTTAATTTTAAAGTCACCGAAACTATAAAACTATAAAATTTATGTTTTCTTTTATATTTATGTAGAATCATTGTTCTCATGTAAGTTAATTTTGTTCTTTTTGAGAAATAAACTCTTTAAACTGAAATAGATAATTATCTACGTAACTGTGTAACCCAGGGGACAGAAAAAAATTTATTGAGCGAAGCTAAACGGAGCTCCCACCGGGACTCCAATTGATTTCTGTGTTAAATTGTTACTCGGCCATTTCAGGACCGATTTTAAAAAATTTTGAACTTATAGAAAGCTTTTGAAATTATCTAGGTTATTGTCGAGACAGAATTTTGAATTTCGACTTGATGCAATTATTATAATTAAAAACAAACATGATTTACCAATTATTCTAAATTAGCACGCGCTGTTTATTTTATTTAAAAATTGAGCTGATTAATGAAATCACTATAAGTTTTAATTGTAACACTGCTATCCTTTGATCATTTTCGAATGTTCATGATCTATAAGCATCAATAATCATATTTATTTATTTGTATGGATCTCCAACAGTTGTACATATTAACTTAAATCTAACACATGCCTTATATCTAAACATTAGTATGAACTACCAATTATAGGAGAATACATCATTCCATAAGAATAACAGTGATTCTAATGTGTATTTAAGGTGACTAAAAACTACTTAAGTATCTTAAAAATAAGTTGTATAATAAGTATTAATTGGAAGAATATGGTTTTCTGAACATGAACAAATATTGTATATAATAAAATGTTAAACACTAATTAATTGGCCAGAGCGTCGCTACATTTTTTCAGAAAAAGTGGGAGCCTATCACAACCAAATGTTGTATGTTTCTTACACATTCGTTGTATACGTGTGACATACGTGCTGTAGGAGCGTCCTGTCCAAGTTTCGTTAGAGCGTTATTATTTTTAAAGAAAGGACATGGGTTGCGAGGAGGTCTCCGAGGTACGTTTATATTGAATCTACGCAACAGTTCATTGTCATCTATGTTTCCATTAAAAAATTTATAGAGAAGTTTCATATCTTGAAGAGATCTACGAACGGCTAGTGGTTTCATCCTAAAGTAATCGAGCTTGTTTTTGTAGCACTCTCTACAACTTGAGATCTTATATCGGAAGGTTAAGTGTTTAATGAGTCTCATGAACACGTTCGATTCTGTAAAAATGATTTTTGTACCCGGTGGACCACACTAGACAACAATATTCTAGCTTACTACGAACCAAGCTGTTGTACAGTTGAAGGATTGTTGTTAGCATAAAATTGTTAGCAGTAATAAAAAAGCTATTGTTCTTAGGTAGTGCGGTATCCAGTTGGAGCGTAGCGGAGACCAATCCTTAATCTAAGTTTACATGTTAAACCTAATTAATATTGAATTTGCGAGCGTGAGTTTGTTTGTTTTTCTATTAGTTTCTTGATACATTTTCACGCCTTAACTACTCAACTATAATAAATGAAAAGTTATAATATTTACATTACAAAGAGATTTTGATAGTCTTCAGTGAGTGGATCGGTACGAAATCAGCGTACCTATTTCTGAAGCATTTCCACCAAAGTAACGCATGCCATTACATGAACTATAACAAATTTGAACCCAGTCGTACCGCGTACGTTAGAAGTACATCTATGGTTAAGGTTTGTAAAGTGGCTATAGTACAGTTCAGTGCAGCCATGTTTCACTGCGACCACTGTTATCTATTGTTAACGATTCTTTTAATGAATTTCATTATATCTTTTGCAGTAAGCTGAGGAATCTCAAGTGGTTGAAGAATTGGTCTTCCTAAAGAGATGCCACGTTTACACATTAAAGGACCACATTCAGGATTATGTGTATCGGTATTTCATCTTCAGTATTACAGAATCTACACGCTCTGCAATCTATGAGATCTAAGATTAAGAGGTGTAATGGTTATAATGCGTAAGTTTTCCCTACTTAGCAGTAGAGACTCATGCGCAGTCTTCTTGTTAAAGGCTTGGGTGAGGGTTTTGAGTAGTGGTTTTAGCTTTCTAATTTTGAACTAAACTATTTTTTCATTATCATCATCAATCATTGTATCAATTGTCATATGTAATGAAATGTCATTGAATGAATTATTTGTATTAGTTACATAAAACCTTCTCCTAATACGCTGCTTCCCATTCATCATCATCATCAGCCGGAAGACGTCCACTGCTGGACAAAGGCCTCCCTAAAGATTTCCACGACGACCGGTCCCGCGCTGCCCTCATCCAACGTATTCCGGCGATCTTGACCACATCGTCGGTCCATCTTGCGGGGGGCCTATCAACACTGCGTTTACTGGTCGGAGGTCGCCATTCGAGGACTTTTCTGCCCCAACGGCCATCTGTCCGTCGAACTATGAGCCCTGCCCACTGCCACTTCAGTTTCGCAATCATTTGGACTATGTCAGCTACTTTGGTTCTCCTACGGATCTCCTCATTTCTGATTCGATCTCGCAGGGAAACTCCGAGCATAGCCCTCTGAGCGACCATGAGCTTTCTCATAAGGCCCATAGTTAGCGACCACGTCTGCGTACCGTAAGTCATCACTGGCAAAACACAGTGGTTGAAAACCTTCGTCTTCAGACACTGAGGTATTATTAATCATCACTAAGTAATTATATTTATTTACGGAGCTTCCCGAACGCTGCTCATCCCAGTTGGATTCGACGAGTGACCTCTTTCTCGAAATTGGACCTACCTAACTGGATTGTTTGTCCGAGGTACTCGTCGACAATTTCGAGAGTACAGTTCCCAATTGTTATGGGAGTAGGTGCGACATGGACATTTGACATGATCTTCGTCTTGTCCATGTTCGTTTTGAGACCTACTCCTTGGTTTACCTACAGGTTGTATTGAGGCCATCGAGCTTAAGGGCTTAAGTCTTCCATGGTCTCTACCATGATTACGATATCGTCTGCGAATCGAAGGTGAGTGATGTATTCGCCGTTGATGTTGATGCCCAGTCTGTTCCACTCCAGAAGCTTAAAGACATCTTCCAACAGCTTGGGCGATATGACATCGCCTTGTCGGACTCCCCGCTGCAGTCGGATAGGCTTCGAGATCTGATCCTGGCGACGGACCGCCTTCACACAATCTGTATTGTGGCGGCATATAAAACGAGTCAATGACTTGAAAATCTGTCTATTTAGCTGCCTATACAGGGAAGCATCGTCCGGGGACTGAAGAGTTATTTGGGGTCTTACATCCATCAATTTGAGGGTGTAGTCTGACATTTTTCCGGTTCTTTTTGATCGGCTGGCCTTGAATAACGCCGTTTGGACAGTTGCCACGGACCTGTTGTTATACTCGTCCACGTCTACGCAGTCACCGAGGCATTCGAAGCGGTTTTGCAATTCGAGTTGAAAGTTTTCAGGGTTTTGGATCTGGCTGTGTGCGGGTCGGAGCGTAGACTTCACCAGTCGAGACCACTCCAGTTTTGGATTGATATTCAATGTGACTCTTTTTATGCGGTGATGATTCCCAGTTTTCACTGAGTTGATCACGGACATCATTGAATGTATGTCTTTTGGTCGACATAATGAAGTCGATCTCATGTTTGGTGGCACTATCGGGGCTGATCCAAGTCCATTTACGTTGTCCAGGCTTCATGAAGAAGGAGTTCATCATATAGAGATCCTCCTACTTCATAAAGTCAGCCAGCATCAGGCCTCAGGTGTTCCGATTTCCATAACCAAATTGCCCCACTCTCAACTTATCGACGTTACGTTTGATCAGTTTTGCATTGAAGTTGCATTGAAGTTGCCTTGACAACGTTGAAGTGGGTCTTCGGAGTGTGAATGGCTGTTGAGATGTCCTCATACATGGCCTCCACCTCGTCGTCTGAGTGTGTTGAAGTCGGAGCGTAAACCTGAATGACCTTCAACGTATACCGTTCAGTAATTCTGAGTAGTAGGTATAGTGTACCCTAGTCGACACGCTCCCCACCTCAGTTACGTTGTTGAAGAGACTTGTGAACGAGGAACCCGACACCACCCTGGGACAGTTGTTTGTCCTCCCGGAAGTAGATCATATTTCCGGAATTTAGGATTATCGAGTCCTCACCCTGTCTTCGGACCTCAGATAACCCCACGACATCCCATCGTAATCTGCTCACAGCTTCCTCCAGTTCCTCCAACGTCTTGACATTGTATGTTGCCAGAGTCAATGGTCTTCGTTTGTAGTAGCGCTGCCGCACCCGGGGATTCTCGGCTAGCCCTGTCCCGTCGGTTATGTACCGTAGCCACCAGGAGTGGAACCGCCGGGGACTGGGGGCCGGGGCCTTATATTGTCTGTCATATTTTGGGGGTTTTTTTTTGCCATAATCGCCATGCAGGCAGACGGGTGGCGATGGCAGTAAGTAGCGTGTTTTTAACGAAAGATGCTGCTGCCCACTCTCCGTTGTTTGTATCCCTTAGTCGCCTCTTACGACCCCCCGGGAGGAGATGAGGTGGTCCTATTCTGGTGCGACATCACACGCAAACTCACACTTAACTTACACATCCCATTGTGTAAGTATTAATCTGACCGATTCAGTTGTAACCAAAAAACATATCTCCAATTATTAGTACAGATAATATGAATATTTCTAGTAATATAATAATGTGCCACTTTTCCAAATATTTTTTCATGTGAATTTCAAACTATCTAATCCTTCAATGAGGAGAAGTAAGGGACGAGATAGGCTTCTCCAGAAGCAAAAACCTTATGGCACAAATATAAGACGACATGCTCAACTATGGGGCCTTGCAGTTCCCATGTCCACCTTTCAGTTCCATCATTTGACACTGGATACAGCATTGGGCCAAACAAAACCCATAATCGATTGGTTTATGCGTAGATAATTTATACGTCTAGACAGAGTCTCTTGTTGCTAGACAACCGATAAAAACAGGCCAGATTTAATACTTTAGTGTGCCTGACAAACTACTTCTTACTATGACACATATGATACTTTGGGTTTGTCTGCGTGAATTGCTCAAATAGAGATTAATTCTAAACTCAATTTTTTTCGACGATTTCACAGTTTTCAAAGTCTATATTATAAGATCTAGAAGATAAATGATCTAAGGGTTTATCTTGTAAAGAGGATGTGAATACTATGTTATAATTTTAGTTCAGTATGAAAAGTGCAGTGATTTGACATAAGTTTGAAATAGTAGTAATTGCAGTATCGCGATTGACGACGCAGTATAATCCGGCTAAGTTTGAAAGCGAACAGTTGCTTAAATCGAAATAGATGTCGTTAATTTCCGTTTTTTACAAGATTATATCTGTCAATCTATCAATGACTGCACGTTTCATTCAATCGAGTGAATCGTTTTTTTCTTAGAGAGTGTCGCTAGGCTGTTTTCTTGTTCAGTATTGGAGTTACCGAGGCTATCGTCCAATTATTCGGCACATGTTATTGAGTAATACAAAAGGTACGCAGGCAAACTAAATTTGAGCTCAATCGAACTTAAGTTTGTTCTCAAAAAGCTTAACACAGCAAGATAAATAAAAATTAAAATAATGCTACTAAATGTATTGTATGTCTGCTAAGAACTATTTTCAACTGAAAATTAAACGTATATTTAGATATAAATATAATAAATAATAAATATATATTGGGACTTCTAATTATTGTGTTCCTTTCAACAAGAAACCGCAATTCATGACTAACCACATTATCCGTGTAAAGCATTTTTTTCTGTATTAAATACTGCCTTTCTAATGTTTATTACTAGAAGCGTGAACCGGTGAACTATTCTCATTTTCAATAAAAGATATTAATATAGGTTATTAATATTATTGTTTTCTATATCACACGACAAACATGTAGTTCCCTCTTTTTTATTTTTATGAAAAAGGAGGACAAACGAACGCACGGGTCACCTGGTGTTAAGTGATAACTGCCACCCACATTCTCTTGCAACACCAGAGGAAACACCTGAGCTTTTTTTGAAGGTACCCATGTCGTATCGTCTTTGAAACACCTCACAAGGAAGTTCATTCCACAGTTTTGTAGAACGTGGAAGAAAGCTCCTTGAAAACCGCATTGTGGAGGACCGCCACACATCTAGATGGTGGGGATTTTTTATTATGATGATGATGATATCCTAACTTGTGGCGTGTCGTGCGAAGGTGGAATTCGGCGGCAGGAATCAGGAACAGAAACAGCTCTTCGAAACACTCCCCATGATAAATGCGGTAGAGGACACACAATGAAGCGATGTCTCTATGCAACTACTAGAGTAACCAGCACCTCTAAAAGCTGTATTGATAATATTTTTACTAATTATAAACCTATTTCTCAATCAATAATTAGTAAACTGAGCTCAGACCACTTTGGTCAATTAGCCTCTTTTAATATTGAAGGAAACAAAAGTACTTCAACTAAAATGTTTATGTTTGTTCCGGTAAACAATAGGCAATAACTCTCAAACTTGTATTTGAATTATAACAGTACTCCAAATGAGATGTATGGTAAGTTATTTAAAATAATTAAAACAGAGTTTGCTTCTATATTTACTTCAAAGACAGTCAACTCGGGTGGTCTCTTGTCATTTAACAACTGGGCAACAGCTGGTATTCATAGGAGCAGACAACGGTTATATGAACTATATAGTGAGAGATCATCATGTAATCATGATGCATCTTTCCTTGTATATGTGAAAAAATATTCAAAATTATTTAAGAAAGTATGTACTATTGCTAAGTTAATGCATATTAGATAAATAATTAAAAATGCTTCAAATAAAATAAAAATGAGTTGGAAAGTTATTAACTGGGAATCTGGAAGAGCGAAAGACTAAGTTTGAATATAATCTAATAACAAACAATACAAAAATTCACTCTGGGCAGGAAGTAGCTTCTGCTTTTGAGATTTTTTTTTCTGACATTCCAGTTTCCATCTCCGAGTCACTTCTTTTGGAAAATGTTAAGGAATGTAAACAAAATTTCAAATTCAGTGTTGTTAGCCCAGCAGAAATAATTAAAACTTTCAGATCCTTAGAAATGAAAAAAACTGCTGATATATATCTGTAAAAATAATAAGTTCTGTTATTGACGTCATAGCACCATATCTAGCACTAGTTTTTAATAGCTGTATTGAACATGGCGTATTTCCTGACCTTCTGAAGTATAGTAAAATTACACCAATATTTGAATCGGGACTCACTTCTGACCCGAATAACTATCGCCCTGTTTCGGTGTTGCCAACCCTTAGTAAAATTTTTGAAAAAAATATTTTAAGCCAAATGCTTACTCACTTTAACACTTATAAGTTACTTCATATAAAACAATTTGGCTTTACTAGGGGACGCTCGACTACGGATGCAGGTGTTGAACTCATCAGGAATATTTTTGAGGCCTGGGAGGAATCACAGAATGCACTTGATATCTTCTGTGATTTATCTAAGGCTTTTGATTGTGTTCAACATTCAACGCTGGTCAGGAAGCTATGCCACTATGGTATAAGAGGATCTGCACTCGATCTTCTAATCTCATATTTAAATAATAGGATCCAGAGGGTCGAGGTGAATGGCAGGAGATCTCCTGGGACTCCTCTCGGTATGGGGGTACCACAAGGGTCTATTCTTGGACCCTTCATCTTCCTAATTTATATAAATGATCTACCTAACCTTGTAGAAAAAAAACACAAGGTGGTATTGTTTGCGGATGACACTTCACTTATATTCAAAGTGAAACGAAGCCAAGTTTTATATGACGAAGTAAACAATGCTCTATCTGACATCGTGTATTGGTTTAGCGCCACTAACTTATTTTTAAATAATCATAAAACCAAATATATTAAATTCACCGCGCCAAATGTCAAAAATGTAGATGCGAATATTTTATTAAATGGAGAGGTGGTAAAACCAGCGGAATCTGCTATATTTCTTGGCATTACTCTTGATTCCAAATTGCAGTGGGGCCCCCATATTGAAGGATTGGCGAATAGGCTTAGTTCTGCAGCATATGCGGTTAAGAAAATCAGACGGTTAACTGACATAGATACGGCGAGATTAGTATACTTTAGTTATTTTCATAGTATTATGTCCTATGGTATATTGTTATGGGGCAGTGCGGCCGATATTAATACTATCTTTGTGCTGCAGAAGAGGGCTATTCGCGCGACTTATAATCTAGGTCTTAAAGAATCATTAAGAGAAAAATTTAAAGAAATAAACATTTTGACTGTTGCTTCTCAATACATTTTTGATAATGTTTTGTATGTTCATAAGTACATTGAGGAATTTTCTAGAAACTGTGACATTCATAATGTTAACACGAGGAACAAACATAAACTTGTTATGCCTACTACTCGGTTGGGTCGAGTTAGTAAGTCTTTTGTTGGGCGATGTATATGCTTCTACAATATGATCCCAGAAAATGTACAAAACAAATGTGTTACGAAATTTAAAAGAATTGTTAAAAGACGATTGTGTGGGAAAGGTTATTATAGCATAAACGATTTTCTTAATGACACCACGGACTGGGATTAAAGCGACCACCCTCAGGCTCTTTAATTATAAATGTTTATTGTACGATATTACATTGTAATCCATATTTTATATAAAAAAAAGCCCGCTGAGTTTCTTGCGCCCATTCTTCTCAGGTCTGAGTCTCTTTTGAATGGGGGGTAGATTTTGACGTTCAATAAGTGATTATAAATCCTATTTTGAATAAAAATATTTGAATTTGAATTTGAATTTGAACGCCAAGTGATCCAGCCGTTCACAGAGCACTGGGTCCCCGAAAATTCGAGCTGATGCTCGGCTGAGGCACGCGGTCAAATGGATCGAGCTGATACTGGGGTGCGCCAGCAATTTTATGACAGAATTACTCCATATGAGGCCGGACATGCGCTTTGGACAGCGCTAGAATGCGGGCCGTCCTGAAGTATAGCCGTGCTCTATTTATGACGAGCACTTTCTTCGAAGCCAATTTGGCTTTGCTCTTCAGATGGCCGCAGAATTGGCAATCGCTCGAGATATCAAGACCCAGTATTCCGATACCAGGCGAGGTTGTAAGGGAAGTGATGTCGAAGAGCAGTGATACGAAAATCGGGGTTTTCTTAAGTGGTAAACGCGCAAGCTTGAGTCTTCTGGGGTTACATAAGACAAGGTTCTATTTACTCCATTCCGTGACCTTCTCAAGAGAGGACTCGATAGATGACACAAGTTTCTCCCGGCACTAGTCGTCGATTTCCCTAGAGAGACCTACATGGCCCGTGTATACGGCATCGCCCGTGCTGTCTTCTGCATATAAATAATATGTTGGACACCTCCAAGTTTTGGGAAAGCGCCTTGTGCCATACACGATCAAAGGCCTTCGCTATATCCAGGCTAACTGCCAGGCCTTCCCCATTGCTTTTGATAGCCGCCGCCCATCTATGTGTTAGGTATACCAGAAGATGGTGATCTTCTGCCGATCTACCATGGCGAAAGCCGTACTGTCGGTCGTTGATCAATTGGTGACCCTCTAGGTATACCAAAAGCTGGCGGTTAATTATGCTCTCCATGATTTTGGAAAGCAGGGAGGTAATAGCTATAGGCCTGTCGTTTGCCGGATCCGAGCTGTCTCCTTTTTTTTGGATCGGATGGACAAGGGCTGACTTGCATCAGTCAGGGACTACGCCTTTTGTATATGAGTGCCGAAATAAACGCGTTAGCACCGGCGTCAACTCAGGGGCACACATTTTGCACGATTGGAGAAATGCCATCCGGCCCGCTCGACTTCCTGACGTCCAATGAAAACAGAGCTCGCCTAACAGTTTTCTGTCTTAACTGTACTTCAGGCATAGAGCTCTGACACGGATGGTCAGCGGTATTTTTCCGTTGTTGTCAAGAGTCGAGTTGGAGGCAAAAAGAGCGCACAGAAGGTTGACTTTCTCTTTTGCCGTATGGGCCAGGGTGTCATTCCTCATGTGCAACGGCGGCACGGACGGCTGGTTGAAGTTACCAAGTGCAGCTTTCGACAGCAACCAGATCTTGCGTGTTCCGGTCGGGTAACTCAAAAGCTGCTCCCTGATTTTGACCCTCTGACGTTGCTGCGAGTAGTTGCGCGGTGGCAGAAAACGGGGTCAGCGAGGGATGTGGAATATACAGCCTGGTGTTTTAGTGGCGAAATTAAATTAACACACGGCTCTCTATTATTATAATTATTTGCAGAGGGTGGCTATATGGCTAGTCCTGATTGGGTCCTAGTGACTATTGTGTTCACCACTCATAAACAACTCTTTAACTGACAAACACAAATGTCTTAAAAATATGTCCAAAAATCCAGCAAAGTTGTCCTCGACAATTCTTGTGCAGTGGGGTAAGCATTTTTCGGATCTAGCGCGCGCACACCTTTTGCATGTGCAAATGATTCCGCCGATTCGTTCCATGTAGCTCCAGCTTTCTGCCACAACTTAATTGAATGATTAATTTATTAATTTAGTTTAGTTAAATTAAGTGACCGACTACCGAGCGAGTCGGCCGGTTGAAGCAACCCACCCCGTGCGTTACTTAATCCACATCCGCATCTAGTTGGAGCGCAGCGAAGACCAATCCTTTCTGTAAGCCCTAAGTATTCTTACATAACCGCTGTTTACACAGACCACTTTCTCAAACCATTCTTATCAAAGACTTTTATTTTTTATCTCGGATTTACTATCGTCTTGGCCTTTGTATCAGTTCTTATCTCACTACGTCTTACCGTACTGTACATTATTAAAATGTTTGGAAAATCCAAAACTGCACGCCTCATACACAATATCACTTTCCACAATATTCTAAGGAGAGGAAAAAATAACTGTCAGTCTTAGATTAAGGATTGGTCTCCGCTGCGCTCCAACTAGATACCGCAGGCGTAGTCGCAAAGTGCGGCAACTACTACTACGCCCAAGTCCGAACAATGTATGACGTCGGCGTGCCACATGTTCTATTAAACTTTGCTAATAATAGACACTAAAATGCCGGGCTGCGAAGTAAAACTTTGAAAAAATAGTACTACAAGAAATAACACACTGGGGTCACACATCATCACGAAACTTATGTTACAAAAATTGAAGGATATCATTTAGTATCAAGATGCCACACACACAAGCAACAAATAGCCAATACACACTACAAATATAAAGTTACCGTAACAAAAAGCTATTGTTCTTAAGGATTAATGCTGTATTGGTTATAATCGCTTCGAAAATTAGCCATAATTTGTCGTAAAAAGTAAATGACAAAAAATGTTATTGTGGGATATCCATAAGAGATACACATATACCACAGTGGAGTTTCCTGTAGACCTTTTCAAAGTGTACAATACTTACATTATTTTGATAAATCTCAAAGGGTTTAGCCTGCGTTTGCAATGTAAGCGGAAAAAATGTAATTATTTACGACATTACATTAGAAACCTCAAAAATAACAGTATTTTTCCACTATTTAATATATGTTATTATACATATAAACCTTCTTCTTCAAACCGCATCAAAATCCGTTGCGTAGTTTTGAAGATTTAAGCATACATAGGGATATAAGGACAGAGAAAGCGACTTTGTTTTATAATTTACACTATGTAGTGAAAAATTGTCATTTTTAGGTTCCAAAATATTAAAAAATGCACAACGTTAATGTTCAAGTTTTCACTACTGCCGGGACTCCCGGAGTGCAACCAGTTTTAAATTAATTCAAATGTTAGCCATCACCCATAATATTTACTATTGTATAATGTAAGCAAAATTACAACTCATCCCACGCCATTTTGAAGACAGTTAGAAAAGTAAATCTAAAATCTAAGAATGTAATAAAATGAAACGAAATAATAACAATCTTCATTCGCACTTTCATTTAGCAAAAAGAACAAAAAAGCGCACTCTACCGTCTAATGGAAGCTTCATTTTACTATTCCTTTTGTCAATGATTACCTCTTGCACAAGATGACGGATATGCGTAGGTAGATCAGTATCGAAAACACCAACCCCAACAGATGGCGCTGATTCAAACACATTAGCTTACAAGAAAATCTGCTAGGTTGCGAGACATGTAGTATTATCGTCTTTTATTCTTAATAATAAGTGAATGAATAATTAATTAATATTGTATGCTGTTTGATTACCAGAATTATAACTGTGCAAAAGATTATAAAATTAAGATATAGAAGTCATAATTGATTGACAATATTCCCCGAGATGAAAATATAATTATGTATGTACATTTTAGTTATTTTGGTTTTTGTTATAAAGGTTACTTTTATGTTTTTTTGGAAACCTTTAACCACGGACTAGTAAAAAAATAAGGACTCCGCGCCGTGATATTAGCCAGTGATGCACCTTTATGCTAGTGTGTGCGCGGTTACGGGGTATATCAGTTACACAATTTTTTCTCTCTTAAACAATCATATTATATCCACAAGTACTTTTATATTATTGTTTTTACAATTTGACACAACGCAAGACGTCATTTTTAAAATATTTTATTGCGACGCAAACTGATCTGTCACAGACGATGGCAAATCTCATAACGGCGGCCGATCGGCTTGTATTAGTGTAAGTGTATGCGTGGCTATGTATGTAACGTGTAAAACGTTTAGCGGCTTGTTTTGGTGCCTCACTGTTATGTAAGGTGACACGGAGTCCTTATTTTTTTTCTCGTCCGTGCCTTTAACATGTTTTTATATTAAAGTCATCAACATAATATCACATAAAGGTTCGCATAACAGCCTCCGGTTTTTTTTTTAACGCCGCTAATAATAATTAAAATGCAGTCAATTTATTACAATAATATAATATAAAATATTAACTTACTTTAATCACTTATGTTTGTAGTGTTTTTGTTTTCAAATAATACGCCTATCATATTTGTATAATTTTCTTTTAAACCGAATTCAAAAAGGGAGGAGGTTCTCAATTCGTCAGTATGTTCTTTTTTAAAAGTTGAGTTACTTTCACGACATTTTTTTTTTCTTTTATTGTTCAAAACAAAAAACTTATACTGTAACTAAATACTACGAAACCCTTTAAGCATTAATCTGTGTAAGTACTTAATACATTAAAAAGTATCAATCTGAAATATAAGCGTTTTTAATTTTTCTAATACTCTCAAATAAAATATCATTTAAGGTTGCGTCACACCTCAAAAAAGTTACAAAAGTTACGCAACTCAAAAGAATTTGAGAGATTGTCAATCGATACTTTAAAATCTGCTTTATGAACGTATAGTAAAGTTTATTTTAGAATAACAAAATAAGTAGCGCAGTCACTCCGAAACGCTTGTAACAAGTACTTGAAAATGAGAGTGGTGAAAGTCAGTGCTTAAATATTATGTGATTTCTCTCAAGACATTTCTCGAATCATTGCTTCTTTCACAGTCAGACATTCTACTGTTTGAATGTGTTGGCTAAGCCCGTTATATATAGCTTTTTATTAAATAAAAATATTTTCAATTTCATTTGTGGCTTTCTACATTAGTTGCACCAAAATTCAAAATTCAAATATTCAAAATGAATGGCGCTGAACTTCATAATGACAACTATGACTCATTTCATCTGTAGTCCCCCTGAAAACGATTTTTTTTTAATCAAAATAAGAGAAGAGACGAGTAGGACGTTCAGCTGATGGTAATTGATACGTCCTGCCGGCTGCCGATTACAATGCAGTGCCGCTCACGATTCTTGAAGAACTCCTAAAATTCTGAGCGACAATACAATTGCGCTCGTCACCTAGAGACATAAGCTATTAAGTCTCATTAGCCCACTAATTTCACTAGCTACGACGCCCTTCAGAACGAAACACAATAATGCTTACACATTACCGCTTCACGGAAGAAATAGCCGCCGTTGTAGTTCCCATAATTAAGACGGCATCCTGTGCAAAGGACCTCCTCCTGGTAAAATTACAGCACGGCACAGTAAAATAACACGCGTTTTAATCCTTTAAAAATGCTTTACTTACATACTTATATTCAAAATACAAAAATTCAATATTGAAAAAATCCAAAATTTCTTTATCCATTAGGATTAATGTTGAATCTTGGCTTAAGGCTTAGATTCTTAATTTATGCTTATGTTAATGCCTATAGCAATAGCTGCGAAGCCACAATAAACTCATTGTTGATTTTTATGGTGACATATTTGAACAGAGACTCAATATAAATGACTATTTCACCGCCAAGCAGCCTTACAATGAAGCCTTTTGAACTATAACAGGCATTACAACTCAATTTACTTTAAACTTAATTTTTTTATTCTATTAATTGACAAATTTTGAATAGAAGCCTGCATACGTTTAATTAATAAAAAATAAATTAAAAATCATCCTATGTTATAATAAATAAATAATGAAAACAGTATAATTATTTTTTTCTTAAATATTTAGTTCGGAAGGCAGCTTTCCTTAGAGAAGAACGAGCAAGAAACTTTAAGGATGCACTTTTCAAAACAGAATGATAATACACGTTCTTATTTTCAATTAATTTTATAAATCATATTAATTTCGATATATGCAAAGTGATGCAACAAAAATACTCAAACGTCAGTTCCTAAATACCTTACAAGAGAAAGTAAAAAAAATGTAAATTTATAAGTATAAACATAGTTATAGTTATTGAGTACATACTTAAAGTAAAATACAGTAGATTTATCAATGCACACATACCGTTAATAAAATAAAGGCATTATGCGAGCATTTTATATTATAATAAAACTATAAATCTTATATTAATAAGGCTAGTAGGTCTCATATTCCACTGCACATCCCAAATACATATTTATATACTAACGCATATAAACACATCAATTATCAACTCTATGCCTCTGATAATACGTACTGTATATTAGTATCATAAAAAGAAAGTGTGAGTTTCGATCGTTTGAAGTTCATTACTAAAGTGTTATAACATTCGAGAAAGTTGTTCTATGAGTTTCTGGAATGCACCTGTTGGGCGGGAATTAGACAGGAAGTATATTTGGGAAGACAAGAGTGTGTTAAAAGAGTTTAGAAAGAAGTAGGTATTCGATTAAAGGACAGAATAAAACAAGAAGAAATGAAAAGCAAAACCAAGTTTAGAAATGCCCATAATTTTAGCAAGGCATCTTAGTTTATATTATGTTATTAGTTAATAGTTAGTTATAATAAGTATGTAATAGTTAATTATTGTCACAGCAGCAACTATGAATGTTGTGTACATCTGTTATTGGTACTCACATTAGTAATTTAATTTCTTGTAATACTATCTTATGTAATATGTGTGTACTGTTGATGAATCATTAAGATAAATAAATTAATAAAGAGATAAAAATGGAAATTAATTTATTTATTACAAAATTTAAAAAAATCCAGCCCCACTGAAAACGTGATCGTGCATAGGTCCTACATTGGGTTGAATACAAATATAGTATTTAATTTCTTTACACTCACTGATTTTAATATATTACTAGTTAATTATTTACAATATTGTTAATTGTAATAACATTCTAAAAGGCTTTTGCAGTGATATCAAAAGGGTGGACCACTAAAACTGTATGAGTCTGTGATTCCTCGACAAAATATAACAATGTAAAATGAAACATAATTTGAAGTAATGAATAGAAGGGTACATGTAAATAAGTATGTTGTAAGAACTAGGTTTATTTGTTTGTAAAAAAATAAACAAATAAATATTATGACTGTTCATTGTCAGTACATTACTGAAAATTTAATATAAGTTACAAAAATCGTCACCTTTTTGCAATTAATAGTGATTTTCATTATTATAACACTAGAAATAAGGGTTTGCTTGTAACTAATTCTAGTAGTATCTATAAATAAATTTAAATGTTTTATAAGAAATGGCTCTGTCGTAAATCCTATTACTCCACAGCTGAATATCTAAGTGGTCGGACAGCCTGGGAGTAGATTATGATTATTTTATAGCGATAGAAATGATTGTACAATATTGAATATTATTATTGAAAACATCGCAAATAAGAATGCTGGGAGAGTTTCTTGCGCCGCTTCTTCTCTCTCAGAGTGCCATTTGTTTCCGAAGCGGTAGTAGTATCTAGTAGTTATTAGAAATGACATCAAAAATAATTCTAAAGGTATCAATTTTGAGAAAATAAATGCCTTTTGTAATTTTATATAATAAGTTTGTAAAAAGTGTCTAATGTTAATAATTGTAATAAATTTTTGAAGTCATCTTGTAATTATTTTTAAGTAGTGATACTATGTCATTTATTATATTTTAAGTTTTCCCTTAATTATTTATTTATAACATGCGACGAGTGTAGTACACGGTAAAAACCGAATGGGTTTATGTTTGTACTTAAATTTAAGTAAGTAATATTGTAAAATACTTTATTTGTGTGTAAATAAATAAATAATAAAAAGTATTAGTATAATTTTAATAAATAAGTATAATAATGTAAGTTTTATGCTAAAACTAATGTAAGATTAAGAGTTTTAATTCTTGAAAATGTGCAACATTCGCGTCAATCAAAGAAAATACTATTTGATTTGATTGTGAACATCTTGCTTATGACGTCACGTAATAAAAAATAAACAAAAAACAATTAGTAAAACTTATAAAAAAGCAACAAAGGCACTTATTTTGTGAAAATTTAGTACTTTAGAATTGTTTTTGATGTCACTTCTAACATTACTATCGCTTCAAAAACAAATGGCGCTCTGTGAGGGAAGAATCGGCGCAAGAAACTCTCCCACCATTCTCTTTTGCGCTCTTTTGAATAAAATATTGTTCTGTCATTGTTATTATTATTAAATAATCATAATATCATCCCAAGCTGTCCGATCTGTATACTGTGGAGTAGTAAGATTTACGACAGAGCCATTTTTTTATAAAACATTTAAATTTATTTATAGATAATGCCTGAAAAGTGGCTGGGACTTTATCATAAAAGTGTATACATTTACCCTCAAAGCTATTTTGTACCTTATATTAAGCAAATTAATATTTTAACCAAGTAAAAATAGTAAAAATCTCATTGCCACGGCTTGCGAGACCTAGAAATCTCATCCGCTGGTTGTATAAGGCGAGGTGCCGGTGTATGGCTCCGGGTTCAATGACTGACTTTCGAAATGATGTAACATTTCTCGTCACAGAAAGAAAGCTGTCTTGTACGTACAAGTGTATTTACTGAGTGGCCTTGTTCGATTCTCATGAATGAAGGGATTACATTTTAACTAAATACATATATCTGTATCTATGTTCTAAATAGTAATTTTCATTGTTATAAGAATAGAAATAAGGGATTTCTTGTAACTGATTCTAGTAGGCTTCATAGGATATATTATAGCTTTAAGGGTAAATGTATACACTTTTATAATTAAGCCTAGCCACTGTTCAGGCATTATCTATAAATAAATTTAAATGTTTTATTCAAAAATTGGCTCTGTCGTAAATACTACGTGATACTAATCCACAGCTGAATATCTAAGTGATCGGACAGCCTGGGACTAAATTATGAGCGCATAAAAAGTATACTGGGATAGTTTCTTCCGCCGCTTCTTCTCTCTCAGAGCGCCATTTGTTTCCAAAGTGGTAGTAGTATGTAGTATATTTGAAATAACATGAAAAATAATTCTAAAAAAATTAATTTTGAGAAAATAAATGCCTTTCATGTCTTTTTATATTGTATATAAATTCTAGTGTCACAATGTTTGTTGCCATATACCCCTCCGAAACGGCTTGATCAATTTTTATATATTTTATTATGAGGGAGGTTCCTTTGCACAGGAAGCCGGCTAGATTATGGGTACCTCAATGGCGCCATTTAATGCCGTGAAACAGTAATGTGTAAACATTACTGTTTCGGTGTGAAGGGCGCCTTAGGTAGTGAAATTACTGGGCAAATGAGACTTAACATCTTATGTCTCAATGTGACGAGCGCAATTATTGTGCCGCTCATAATTTTTGGGTTTTTCAAGAATCCTGAGCGGCACTGCGTTATAATGAGTAGGGCGTATCAATTACGATCAGCTGAGCGTCTTGCTCGTTTCGTCCCTTATTTTCATTAAAACAAAAACTATAATAACAATAATTCAGTCAATGATATTTCATCACATATGACAATAAGTGTAATAAAATATTATTAAATTATTTTTATACAATTAGAGAGTTTTTTTTTTGTTTAATTCTCGTCCATTGGTTCATTAGACTTATGAGTTACAAGAGGCTTGGTAGCTGAAGTATGATACAAATGGTCTAGTTGATCAACTAACATCAGGGTGTCGAATATGCGTGACTTATAACTTCAAAAATGAGAAACAAACTCAATTTTATTTGTGTTGCAATCGAATATGGCGTCTTCCATATCCAAAAGATTCTCTTAATAAAGTTTTTTAAGGGCAAAACCTGTTGTGAGTCACAATCACTTTCCACTTTCTACTTTCGCTCACACATCCGCTTGCAAAATGCGATGCACTGGGCGAAACGGTTCCATTTCTAAGAATTGTCGTTTAATTGTCGACCACTTGATTTCTCAAATGAAAGACGTCATTTTGAACTACCACTAGCAATGAATGTCAAAATTAAAATCAATATTGGTCTATTTATAAACAACTAACTGACCCGACAGACGTTGTTCTGTACATAATAAATAAAATACTGGTTTTGAAGTTATACTTCTTCAGGCGTGTTATGAAAAAATGATGAGAGTAAAATATTAAAATTCGCGCGCATCACTGTAACACAAAAGTAACAGGGCATTCGATTTTTGTTTTTTGTTTTCTTTGTCCGTTATTAGACCGGGCAAAGGGTTCAAGCCCACACAGCCGTATTCATTATATAATAATGAATTGTCAAAGCCATCTTTGCAAGATTTTTACAAAATTGTTCTTTCTAAAAAGGTAGAAAAGAACGAGGAATAAATAATTTTAATGATTTTTGCTTCGTAAGGCCAAACAAGTATAACTTCTTACGTGCGTACATAAGTACACACACACTTTTTTTATGAATTTGTCAATAATATTTCATAATATTAAGAATTATTTCCTAAAATATGCTTCCTGTTGTTACAGTGAAATTGTTTCACAGCAGATTGTCAAACCGTGCGTCAATATATTCTCTCTTAGAAAATATGTCCTTACAAATATCGGAAATAAAATTTATGATGGGTCCCAAATCGAAATAAAAGCAATCCAATCTCTCAAGTTGGACTAAGCGGCACTCCATGAAGTAATCCCCATTAAAATCCATTCATTAGTTTAGGAATTCACTGGAAACAAACATCAGGATACTGGATTTAAATAAATGAACAATTTAATAGACAAAGTATTTGGTTATTATTAAACAATAAATCAATATTTTACCACTTAGAGCATTGTCAACGAATCCTAAATGCTTACCTGCTTACCTTAATTTTTTTACAAACTTAGATCATTTTTACGTTTAGATATACTGTGGCAGCTGTGAAAACCTCGCAAATAATTGAGGTTGACTGTCAACCTCTATTTGAGCACACTAAAACAAAGTGTCATACAAATCGCGAGTGTAAGACGTAACTTGTCATGCACACTAAAATAATATTCCTGGCCTGTTTATATCGGTTGTCTGACAGCAAGAGATTCTATCTAGACTTATAAACTATCTAAGTTTACAAACATACATCAGAATCAGTTCATTAATTAATGGCGACTTCAATAATGTCTAAGCCGATTCGTATAAAGTTATATAGATTATTAATATTATAGATCCTCTATTTCACGATCTTGTGCGACACTGAAATATAGTGAAGAACGTTTGTTAGTTATGAATGACAGGTAGCCTAAGAACCACTTATCGGCAAACGGGTTAATAATATATAATCAATCTAAATGAAAACTCCAAAAAAATCAGTAGATAAACTATTATAACATCATCCACGTAAACAAAAATATTCAATTAATCTCAGCGTAATCGGTGTACATACATAAAAAACTACCAATGTATTTGAGTTCCTCCTCCTTTTCGAAGTCGGTTAAAAAAGAAAACCAACTGTTCTTGTTTCAAAACGGCTTACTGGGTGGCCGAGAAGTTGACGTCCAAAGCTAAAATTTGAATTTGCCTCTTTTTATTGGCCAATGTATTGGGAAGTTTTTAAAAATAGTTAGAAGGCATAGGTTCCCCATTTTTTTTTGATACCTTGAATATTTTCATGAATTTAGCTGGAGCAGTTATCTTGAACTTACGACTTAATTCTAAACTAGTTCCGCATTGTCTAAACTATTCATAGTTTCTTATGTGGTTATTGCAACTGTCGGTAATAATTATCAACAATAAAATTAACTTAGTGTTATAAAAAATAGAAAAAAGTCCTAAACCACAATTAGGTGAAAAAAGCGGTAAAAAGGGGAAAAAAATTATTATCTCCTAAACTACGCAAAATCATAGAACATACATAGGGATGATTCGGATACTCATCACCATGAGGCTTTCAAATTTTAGGTTTGGACGTCAACTTCTTGGCCACCCAGTATATAGTATGTTATACTATGTAGCTATGGTAGCTTTCGTATACAATGCGATGTTTTAATGTTTGTTTGATTTGAAGTGAAAGCTAAGAGAAAGCTGTTATCCGAACAAGGGCCCGAATTCCTATTGAAGAGATTACTATGTCTTCAAATAGTAAAAGATTTAACGATGATTTCATTGCTATAAGAAATGTGATAGAAACTTATTTGTCAGTAAAATACCTTATTTGTACAAGTATACTTAAAACTGTATTAATAAATGTCCTGGTAATTAAGCAATTATATATTAAAGAACAAAAAATTCTTAAGATTAAAGTTATTTTTCAGTAAAAGTTTAATCTAATTTTACATTTCATTAACTATTTACGGAATACCTCTCGTTCGTTGGTTTTGATTTATCTTTAAGAAATTAAAATTATTTGTACGAAAAGAAACACATTAGATTTTATTACGAAAATAATTTTACTACTGCGCAGTGTAAGTAATCCATAGAAGAGATGGTTTTAAAAATTTATGTATTGAAACAAAAATATTTTTCACGTAAAGCGTCTCCATGGCTTAAATAATTTCATTCTTATTTCAAATGACTTAAGACTTTAAAGGATTCCTGCATGCCATGCTTAACTTATATTTATGAACTTTTGATTTATTTAGAATGAGTATCCCGTCTTCTGCTAGGGTGCCTTGAATGATTGTGATTTCTAGATTCGGTCTATTACATGTTCGCATTGAAAGCTATTCACGAATATCTCCAGATCAAATAGAGAAATCACTATAAAGAAAAAATGAAAACTGTCACCTTATATTAATTAGGTGATTACCGCCGCCCACATTCTCCTGCAACGCCAGATGAATCACACGAGTGTTGTCGGCTTTTTAATGTTACCCATGTTATATCGTCTTGGAAACACTGCTGGAGGAAGCTCATTCCATAGTTTTAGTAGAGGGATGTCAGATGGATGATTCTGCAACTTCGATCCAATAATATAATATATGGAATGATAATAATTATGTGCGCTTTATAGAATATTATAATAATTAGGGACCAGACATAAACATTAAGCCAAATTACTTAAATTGGTTTATTGATTCAAACACGAATTAATTAAATAAATAAAAATACACTATATTTTGTCTGTTATCGTACGCGCTATATTTCTAAATGTAACATATAACTTATTGTAACATATACACTTCCATTAAAAAAGAAAGGTTGTATATTGAATCTCTAAACTATAGAAAAAATAAATACAAACTTTACCGAGTGAAAGTGGCACCCACACATACAATTAATTATACGTGTAGTAGTCGAGAAAGTTTCTTGTCTTTGGAATGCAGAAATGAAAAACTGTGGAGACGCTTCACGAAAAAAATAATTTCGTTCTTGGTATTGAACATATAAATTTTTAAATCATATTATTTATGGATTACTTACATTTCATTGCTATTGAATTTCTTTTCGTACAAATAATTATTTGGTTGAAGTTGTACTATTTTATGTTCTTTGGAACTTTCAAGTAATCCGTAATTCAAAAAACAAAATCAGATATATAAATAACAAAATTAGCTTATTGAATAAAATAAAAATAGTTCTTACGTACTGTCATTTAAGTCGACTATGAAATATTTGTAAAGAAATGAAGCTAAAATTAATTTTTTTTTCAAGTAATTATTTTTTGAAGTAAAAACTTCTTTAGCGGTATCGAGAACTTTTCTTGGGATGGGCATAAAATATTAAACTCGTACCACGACACGTGACTTGATCGAAAATTTGTAAGACAGTCGTTGAAATTTGGATTAAAATTGATTTTTCAGATAAACATTTAAATGTAATATAAATTAACTCTTTTTGTATACGATGCCGCAATAAATGAATATTGTATTTAACCACATAAATGCTAGTACTTTTATAGTACTAGCATTTATGTGGTTTCCTTATTATGGTTTTTACATAAATAAAGAAATTATTCCCTAACCATTCCAAAATATTCAAAATGCACAACGTTAATGTTAAATTTTCACTTCTGCCGGCATCTCGGAGTGCAACCTGTACTATCTTAATATAAATATATTATATTTTTATATAAACATAATTATACAGCTTCTTAGCTAATCATTTTAAGGTTTATTAGCTAAAACTATTCTTATCTATTATCATATATAATTATCGTTATTTTTTGACATGAATGATGACTAATATAAAATATTGCTAAATTTATAAAATAGATATTATTGTACTAGGAAATTAAAATGAATACCGACTCCATGCCAGATTTGTTCTCAAAACAACTCAGTAGTGTGCGTAAATGAAAGGCATGTAAATACACAAGCGTAGCTACGAGGCTTGTCTCTGTGTCAGTGAAAAGTTTGTATCGTGACTTTTTTTCCGAGAATCAATTGAAAACCAGTATAAAAGTGGGTTTCATCATGTCGCTACATTAGTTTCTAATGTTACGTAGAGAGTACTTGCTGTAAAATTTTATGAATTTCAGATAATTTCAAATATTATTAGACCATCATATTTGATCCATGGAACACAATAATTCTTTAATAATAATTCAAATAATGGGTTAATCATTTTTATAATTATTTTTTTATTTCTTTTGTCTATAGTAAGAGCCGTAATAATTCGTGACAGTTGATATTGTAGATAATATATTATATTGAAAAAGTACTAATAATATTATATCATATATATATTCAAAATTATTATTAATTAAAGAATTTATTTTAATTATTGTGTTACTTATATTTTTATTATATTGATATTAATTTATTATATCATTTTCAATTGTTGAAATTGAATAATAATAGTATTTTTTGTTTGGTGCTTACTTGTGTATTTTTAAAGTTTAATTAAAAAAAATTATTTAAACTATATAATAGATCCACAGACCCTATATACCTTACTTAAATAGTTGTTTCTCTATTATTTATAGTTTTTTAGGGTTAAATTATTTTTTTCGGTGTATGTCCTGTTTCCTTATTCAATAACATATTATACCTTTGTTTATAGATAATAATTGTCATATTTATTCATAAACTTAATATTATTAAAAGCATATATTTTCATCTTGATTCAGATAAAAAATTAGTTTCTGTCTTTGCTGATTGACTATTTTATCAAACCGTAGTTCTTTTGTTACAATTCTTCTATTTTTTATTAAAAATGGATATTATGGAGGTATTGAAATACTCTAGATGTACTGGTTAAATATTATTATAGAACATAGACTTTACAGTGCTATTCAATAGATGGCGCTACTGGCCTTATCATATGTTAGCGTCAAGATCTTTTCATACCAATCATCTTTAAGTATATCACTTCAAATTAGTTTGAAAAAGAATCAAATAACAAATTTACAACAATAATGTAAATAGCTAGGAAAACTTAAAATTAATAAGCTTAGAAAAACGGCACCGAATGGCTAAAAATGTTTCCTGTTAAAGCCGTCATAGGCGTTCAGGTATGAATGCTTATGATATCTTTAATCAATTGGGCATAAATTAAGTGCTTTCGAAATGTCACTATAAATATTTCTTTTAAATAACTGAATCTACCATTATTATGTTCGGAAAATGTTTAGCTCGTGAGAAGAACACACAAGAAAATAGACAGCCACTCTTTTCAATCAATAGAGCATTTTACACTGTAATAAACATAATAAATTACTTTTTAAAGCGATGCATCCAATGTATGAAGTAGTAGTCGTGCTTAAATAATATAAAGTATTTCATAAAAAGTAATAAAGAATTAACTGTATAGATATAAATTATCGTATAATGTATCAACCTTAAGAGCTTGAATTCATTGTCTGTGTAGGGATGTTTCGTGAACATGATGGTCGTGATTACTGTCATAATTAGTAATTGTATCCAACAAATACAATGATTTATTAACTATAACATATTATTAATTATATCAGGTCGACCTGGAATCATATGCCAGATCAGGAAATACTCCTCATTGCACTTGCAGGAAATTTCCTAAAACAGGAATTACATTCTCTATTTGTCTCTTTCTTAGTTCCTTTATCAGTTGTATGACGATCTTTAAATTTGTAAGTAAATTTAATCAAAGCTAAAGTCAGCTGTAGCTTACTTAGTACTCAAGTATTAAATTAAAAATATTATGGGTAAGTTCACTATAAAACTCCAAGAGATGGCGCTGTGAGTTATCTGAGCAAGTCTGCTCTATCGTCATATTTTTATGCTTAGGCTTTCCTATATAATAATTTTCCTGTGTCTTTTTTTTATGGAATAGGAGAATAAACGAGGTACGGGTCACCTGGTGTTAAGTGATCACCGCCGCCCAAAGCTCGAAGAAAGCTTCTATAAACCGCACTGTGGAGGACCGCCACACATCCAGATGGTGGGGATGATATCCTAACTTGTGGCGTGTCGTGCGAAGGTGGAATTCGGCGGCAGGAATCAGGTTAAACAGCTCTTCAGATGACTCCCCGTGATAAATGTGGTAGAAGACACACAATGAAGCGACGTCTCTACGAAACGCCAGGTGATCCAGCCGTTCACAGAGCACTGGGTCCCCGACAATTCGAGCTGCTCTGCGTTGCACGCAGTCAAATGGATCGAGCTGATACTGGGGTGCACCAGACCAGAGAAAAATAATAAATAAATAGCGGTTCTCTCTCCCCAAGAGAAGGTCGCCTTCGATGAAGACAGAGGCACTTGCCCAAAGCCAACCTCAGGTGGTGTTTAGTGAGTGTACCTTAGAGGGTAGCCCTTTCCCTTTGTCTGGGCTCAAACAAAAAACTAATAACATGGAAATATGAAAGACACTGAGATATTACGTCCCGTTTGGGAGAACCTGAAGTACTAAGATTTATGGCCCTATAGGCTCTGGCTTTGTTTAAGCTCCCTAATATTACCCTAAGCAAATGATGAGAAGTTGCGTTTGCGGGAGATGCCTCAGCTTCAATATTGCCTCGGCCGTCGCTTAAGAAGTACGAAGACTACATACGTACTCATTCTTTTGTTTCAGGCTTTCATGTTTTGCGGCCGGTTGGCACCTGAGGCTTATCCGGCTTAGTACCTACTGTGAGCGACTCTTTTATACTGACCCTTAGAACCTCAGTTTGTAGAGTTGGCTCACTGTTAGGCATGACCTTCCGCCTGATTCGCGCTCTTCCCTTATCTCTGAGTATGGGTTTCGGGTTGTACACCACGGGACTGGGTCACTATCTAAACTTAGTCGTTATTGCACTCCAACCTTCTGAAATGGGAGGCACTCACGCCAGACATGAGCTACAAAAGGAAAGGCTTCTTATATTTCCCCTCAAGACGGATTTATGGAGCCTGGTCTCTTGTTATGCCTGACCCAGAAATCTCATCATCATATTCATAAGTCGAGCAATTACTAAAAATAACGTCGATATAAATAATACGACCATATTTTATTTAATATTTATTATCACTAAAACTTAACTCTACTATTACAGTCTTTTATTACACAGAATAGTTTAAGGCTAGTTTAAGGCCAAAGAATCTTTTACCCGTATGAGAGAAATACAAAAGATGAGGTAGGTTTATAAAAGTTACAGAAACATCAGCACATACCCTGTCTAATCCATTCATGTCATTTGTACATAAAATAATTTAATAATTTCAATAAATTAAAATCTATAATCAACGCACCATTAATTCAGCTTTTTTTTCACAATAATTAAAAAATTTAAAGCACAATATTAACTTAAATAAATTAAAAATTAACCTTTCAACCGTCGATCGCTTAAGTACTTGAGTAAAACTTGTATTTACTCGACGTAACTCTGTGTCTAATTTGGGCTTAAGACTTAGAGACCAGTTTGAGATGAGATATTTGAAACAAAACTTCTAAATTTTTCAAAGGTGTCTTTTCTCATGTTATTTTACACCGTAAGATCATGGAATAAACCTACTATACGAATTCTAAAATTGACAACACATTGTTACGTGGCAGGGATTAAACTTCAGCATTACCACCTTTTAATTTACAGATGGTATCAGATCATAGAATTGACTTTGCCATCTCATTTGTAACACTCAAACTCCCATTGCATAGCATTGTCCCATTCCCATCCCATTATCCCATCAACATGGCAGTCTGTTATTAAACCCCTCGCTAAACTTCTAATTCACTCTGACGTTGCTACATATTGCGCAGTAACCTCGGATATATCTGCGCAAACAGTTTCAACTTCAGAGCGAACATTTGGCAAATTATTGTTCTCCTTACGTAAAAGTTTAACGACGATTGAAAAATCAGAACATAGAATAGCTCATCATAATAATCATAAGTTTCACTAATTAATAGTTTAAGATCATTGAGTATAACTAAAACTTACATTAATGTACAGATTTCAGATAAATATAAAACTTTACTGAATAAATTATACAATAATTCAACTGAAATCTTCTAAATATAATTTTAATTATGATCCAAATTTTATATTTCCATTCATATCATATCATTAGTTAAATTCCTGTGAGTGAACATAATACTATAATTTGGAAACCACATGAATCTATATATATATATATATTTAATACAAGTCACCTACAGTGATTTTACAAAGCATTTACAATACATGTTTCTATTAATACGCAGAATGAAAATAAAATTGAATTATTCGCTTAATTCTGATAAGGTGTACTGAATAATATTGCATTTATATATAAATATTACAAATGTAACTACTTAATGGCCTGAGTTTTATAATATCGATTCGTTTAAACCAAGAAGCTTTAAAGTTGGAACAAATACAAATCGCATGTTAGCTTTGTCTTCGTTAATAATTATTAATAAGCTAGCTGGCTTATTTTTACATGTGAGTAAGTAATATACAGAGGAAATGATCCGTCGATGTTGAAAGGCGCCATCTGCTAACCACAGTCACAGTACAAGTAATAGCACAGTAGCGTAACTCAGCGGTCTCCTTGAAATTAATAACTACGTCTTTGCGGAGCGCTAGCTAATTTAACTCGGACAGCGACCAGTCTCGGCGGCGTACGGCGTGACACTCAATGGTTTTGTCTTCCCAAGATTGCTTAGCGGGCGTGTAAATCATGTGTATGTGTGCGTGCGTCGATTCGAACGCTCTAGTGTGAATTTAAAGTACTGTTATATTACTGTATTGTGCCATAGTATGAGACTATATACATACTGAATACAGGGTGTCTTATAATAATAAGACCTTCCTGATGATAAGTGATCACCTATTACAATGCAGTGCTGCTCAGGATTCCTCAAAAATACAGAAATCTCGAGAGATATTGCAACTTCAAGCGTCATTTTGATACATATGACAAGAGCGAAATCTCAAGTCAATTCCCTATAGTGCAAATATTGGGGTTGAGCAGGTTATCAACTCAAAAGTAGATGTTGTAGATGAAGCCACAACCTGAGAGTTGAACAAAGCATACAAGATTTTATGACAATACGTCATTCGAACGGTTAGCTCAGTTGGAAGAGCACTCGCACGGAACGCGAGAGGTGGTGGGTTCGAGTCCCGCATCGTTCATGAAATTTTGTTTTCAAATTTTATTTGGATGCATATGATGTAGAGTCTTATTAGACCAGTTATTTCATTATCTACGGCGCCTTTCAAACTGAAATACACATTGTGCTTGTATACTACTGCTTGACAGAAGAACAAGTCATTGTTATTGTAATGTCGATAAAGTTCAGAATTCCCTAGCAATTGTCTCCACTTATTATAAGTTTCTTGGTTTCAACAAAATTGTTCGCTCGATGTTGCATTTAGGCACTTGTACAATTAGCATCATAATCATTATTATGAGGGTAGTTGTGACTTATATGCTAAGTCGTTCGCTTCTTCGGGGTTCACTGATCTTGCGTAGGGGTAGTTACCTGCTGGGGCGCTTGGTGATGACCAGGCCTGAGGGCCAGATTGAAGTCCTGCGATCTGAAATTAACATTAGAATTCTGTATTATAATACAAAATGCAGCGCTACGTCTTTCTATCTGATAACTACAAACACAAAACTACTAAACGGATTTTATTGCAACAAATCGAAATTATTAGACAGTATGTTGTCATAATAAGATTCCACTGCTCAATATTGTAGATATTGTTTTATTTTTATAAAACCATATGAAAGATAAAACTGATAAAACAAGTTTTAAATGAACATTGAGGGGGTAAGCCAAATATTAGCGAAACGTTGCCTCTCGCGTTCCGTGCCTTTTTATAAAAAATTGGCCGCAATTACTTGCATTAAATTTTAATACAATATCATTTTCTGATATAAATTGCAACTATATTTTTTTTAAATCAATTTTACGTCATCATAAAGGAACTTATGTAAAGTGCTCCTGTGATTCCTCTAGTGTTGCAAACTGTTTGTGTTAATCTGTTACCAGTTGACCAGAGTTTTTTGTAGGTGGGGCAATAGGGCAAGGAGCTTATCTGATGGAAAATATACAAACTTGCTCCCTGTGGACAACAGCATTAAGAGATGTCAATCGATGGCTGACGGTCTTTGAAGTGGGAGTAAGATCTAGACTTGAAGGTTTATAGGCTGTTATGGTTTGGGAATACAGCAGTTGACTCCACAAAGTGACCGTGCGATCCAAACGGTTTTTAATGAACGTGATGCAGATGGAATTCCATCTCTCTCTGGTTCCTTATGTCCAGCCTAGCCAAACTTTCTAAGTAAAAAGCAATTTACTCGATTGTACGAAATGAGAAGTCATTAACAGATTAACAGTTTACGACTAAAATCTTGTAAAAAGCGGAACAGCATTTTAAGCAATTGTTCGCTTTCAAACTTAGCTGGATTATACTTCGTGGCCAATTGCCATACTGTAATTACTACTATTTCATACAAATGTCCAATGACTGCACGTTTCATACTAAACTAAATTTTAATTTTATGATCATGGTCTGCATTTGGGTTGCATCTAGAGCAGATGATCAGGCTGTATCGGGGTCTATCCAGTACGTCCTTTTTTATGTAACTAAGGGACAAGACGAGCAGAACGTTCAGCTGATGGTTAATAAAACGCCCTGCGCTTTACAATGCAATACCGCTCAGGATTCTTGAAAAACCGCCATACTTCTGAGTGGCACTACAATTGCGCTCGTCACCATGAGACATAAGTGGTTAAGTGTTATTTTTCCAGTAATTTTACTAGCTAGCGCGCCCTTCAGACCGAAACACAATAATGCTTACACATTACTGCTTCACGGCAGAAATAGTCGCCCAGTTCCTAGATGCTAGTTCCCATAATCTAGCCGGCATCCTGAAGAATTTGGATAACGAGTCTTCAATTTGGTCGGTCTAATGTCAGATAATGACAGCGCGATCTTTTGCCTTCTGTCTTCCATAAAATAACATAAATGAGGAAAATGTTCTTGGCATACCTTTCCACTGATTCCGTTGAAGCCTCCTTCGCTAAATATTTTATGGAGTCCCAATGCCGCGGCAGCCATCAAAGCCAACTTAGCCACAACCAGTGCCTTGGTGACCAGGAGAGTCAATGCGCCAAACAGAATACCAACCACAGCGATGACCTTCACGCCAATACCCGCCAAAAGTGGGGCGTACTTCTTGAGCTTACCACGGGCTAGAAAAGTAATAGATATAAATCATTTTTCGTACTTTTAAATTAACGAAATGAAAAGATATGACAAACGTTGGTATTGTATCTGCCAACTTCACCTGACAGCTGCCAACAATGTCATATTGACAACAAAAACAAAATGGCGCCTAACCGAAAATCGTGACGATTTGCTATAAAATTTCTCTCATGCGTCGATGAAAAAGTTTCACCTCAATAACAGATTTACTGTTTTGTAGACATAATAAGTTTATACAAACAAACTTATTACATTACATTAATAGTATCGTTACGAGGAAGTGTACCAAGAAAACTGGCAGCATTTCCGCCTTGGATATCTAGGCTGAGCCGTTGACCGAAATAGCTGCCAGGAAAAAAATACTTTTTTTATTGTATTGATGCGAACATATACTTTGACGACCCATACAAACCAGTAGTTAGTGATTCTGCCTACTGAACTAGAGGATGATGATATATTTGATGTATCTGATGAAAATGTATTTTGTTTCTGAATCATGGATATTTAAGTATTTATATATATTTATGTTAGTATGAACTGTCATTTTAACCGGAAGACGTCTACTACTGGACAACGGCCTCCCCCAAAGATCTCCACGACCATCAGTCTTGCGCTGCCCACATCCAACGTATTCCGGCGATCTTGACCAGATCGTCGGTCCATCTTGTGGGGGGGGGGCTTACCAACACTGCATTTTCCGGTACGTGGTCGCTATTAAAGGACTTCTGCCCAACTGGCCATCCGTCCATCGAACTATGTGCTCTGCCCACAGTCACTTCAGTTTCGCAATAATTACAATACTATTCAATAGTAAGTTAAAGTAAAGAGATAAGGAGATAAAATAATTATATGTACGTGTAGCCTTGACCAAATAAAACTTTGATTCTTAAGGTCCTTGACTGCTTTCTATTTTGTAATGATGTTATGCAACAAGGAGCCAATCTCAGCGGTTGAAACTAGCCACTGCACGTTACTCTGTCTTTGTGTTAAATAAGTTAAAAATATTACTTCAATTATTCTGAAACGAAACTGAATTCAGCGAGACAATATCTCGTGAAGATGCCATGTTGAGGCGATTCATGTTTCCAATTTTTTTTTTCAAGAAAAACTCACAACTTTTAATAATTATGCAAATTAAAACTTAATGCAACAAAAATAGTAATATCTACAAAATTAGGAACAAAAATTAGTCTTTGCTATTTTCTGTACCGCTGGCAACGTCGCAAAGAGAATTTGGTGAAGACCAATAGAGAAGTCAAGGCATAAAAACGTAACAAATAAAAAAAAATTAACAAAAAAACAACAGACTTAAAAACAACTATTCCAAAATAATATAATATGCACTTAAAGTAAAGAAAATTATTACGTATTCTTATACAACTTAATAATAAATACAATTGTTGTTATTTTTAGAATCGGTGACCTCCCGCCTCCTCTCGCCGCGCTTGCGACACAAGCACATCTCACCTATAACTATGTATGTAGTTACAATCCTATCTTGGCTGACATCGACTCAAAGATATAATATATACTAGCTGACCCAGCAAACGTTGTATTGCCGATATTAAAATCGCGATACAAAAGTAACTGTTGATTGTAGATGGGTGAAAATTTGAAGTTGTATGTATTTTTTAATGCCACATTATAAAAAAATAAAAACAAAAAATTTCGTCCAAAAATTAAAAAAAAAAATTTAAGGGTGAACAACCCTTATTACTTAGGGGTATGAAAAATAGATGTTGGCCGATTCTCAGACCACAAAATTTCATGAGAATCGGTCAAGCTGTTTCGGAGGAGTACGGGAACGAACATTGTGACACGAGAATTTTATATATAAGATTAGTCAGAAAAAAAAATAATAAACACGCTTTTAAGGAAACGAAACTAAAAAGTAGAAAATAATTTATAATAAGCATAAATGAGTAATATTGTGATTAACTTGAATAAATTTTTATTACTGTCAACATATGATTGATTGTTATATCACTTGATCGTCTAGAAGTTACTTAAAGAGCAGATCGTCGTCTGGAGGCAGCCTTGACCGTGAACAGTTACTCAATAGATCAATGACCCCACTTTCTCTTTACGTAAGCAATGGTCAGTTATACTTGTTACACGACTTATGCTTTCATAGTGTGAACTATTCTTGTTGAAGCGAGCTTTTATCCGTACTCAGCGTCAGATTTTTGAAGTTATATTACTTTAGGCGCGTAAGCAAAAATGACAAGAGTGGAATTTTAAAATGCGCGCGCATCACTGTAACACAAAAGTAACAGGTTGAAGTTGGTTCCTAAACTTTTCTGACGTTTGCGACATTCGTTTTTTTTTTTGGTTTCTGCATTATTAAGACAGGCAAAGGATTCAGGCCCATACAGCCGTATTCATTATTTAATGATTAATTGGCAAAGCCATCTTTGCAAGATTTTTACAAAATTGATCTTTCTAAAAACGTAGAATAGCATGAGGAATAAATCATTTTAATGATTTTCGCTTCGGTAGGCCGAAGAAGTTTAACTTCTTGCGTGCATGCATAAGTACACACACACTTTTTTTTGTACTACACGAGAGCGTCAGATTTAGGATCGTTACACGATATTTATATGTGTAGGTATACAGAGTCAAAGCATAACAGTGTTGTAACAAATCAAAACGTAAATTTATTTACTACTTGTGGTGGCAGGATGATCTTGTTACCAAAAATCACAGGCAAAGGTTCCAGCCCATACAGCCATATTCGTTAATATTCAATAACAACGTCATATTGATATGTGGCAATAAATAATCTAACCTTTCTTATTTTTAATTATTTTATTTACTGAGTGAAAATGTTAAAATAGTAGATATCTAGTAGTAATCTATAGTTTTCTACAATTCATATATATGTTACACACATGTTTTTTTATTTTATTTGATTCATTTGATATTAATTTTATCTGTTTGATATTGTTTATTTATTGTTATGAAATTAAGTGTATGACTATACTTAAGCCATTGTTTATCAGTGTTATGAGTTCATTAAACGTTTTGATTTGATGTAGGTTACGTAATGACTGCCGCACATTTACCTACTTAAGCTAATTAAAAAAAATATAGTTAGCCACTGAAATAGTAGTACACTTTTACACACAAACATGTCATTTATACAGCTCTCGCCCATGAAGGGTCCCGTAGCAGCAAGTAACATAATATAAAAGTTATATAGAAAGGAAAATGATATGAAATTATTTAAATGGAAAAGGCAAAAAATAATTTCTCAAAATTATACACAGGAAATGAGCTCTCATCATTTATACGTATTTAAAAAACTACTTACTAGATCTCGTTCATACCAATTTTCGGTGGAAGTTGGCATGGTAATGTACATCATATATTTTTTTCTTTTGATCGTTCTCTTGTTTTAAAGGGGGGGGGGGGGACACATTTTTCCACTTAAGAAGAATCTCTCGCGCAAACTATTCAGTTTAGAAAAAAATGATATTAGGAACCTCAATATCATTTTTGATGACCTATCCATAGATGCCCCACACGTACGGTTGATGACATACACGGACAGACAGACAGACATGACGAATCCCTAAGGGTTCCGTTTTTTGCCATTTGGATACGGAATCCTAAAAAGAAAAGTAAAGAGTACCTGGTCTCCGTTTGGTTGCGCATCCAATTTGGTGACGCGACCAACTCGTACGCGTCATGACTCTGGTGTCTGCATGACTTTTTTATGAAAATAAGGGACGAGACGAGCAGGACGTTCAACTGATAAAAATTGAGACGCCTTACCTATTACAATGCAATGCCGCTCAGGATTCTTGAAAAAACCAAAACTAATGAGGGGATACTACAATTGGGCTCGTCACCTTGAGAGATAAGATGTTAAATCTTATTTGTCCAGTAATTTCACTAGCTACGGCACCCTTCGGACCGTAACACAATAATGCTTAGTTAGCAAACATTACTGTTCACGGCAGAAATACGTGCCGTTGGTACCCATAATCTAGCCGGCTCCTAAGTAAAGAAGCCTTCCACTGGCAAATGGTGTATGGTGCCTTGTTTGGAAGCTTACGGACACAGTGAAATATAGCCCTAAATTTTTTTTTTTTTATGATAATGAGGGACGAGACGAGCAGGACGTTCAGCTGATGGTAATTGATACGTCATGCCCATTACAACGCAGTGCCGCTCAGGATTCCCGAAAAACCCAAAAATTCTGAGCGGCACTACAATTGTGCTCGTCACCTTGAGACATAAGATGTTAAGCCTCATTTGCCCAGTAATTTCACTAGCTACGGCGCCCTTCAGACCTAAACACAATAATGTTTACATATTACTGCTTCACGGCAGAAATAGGCGCCGTTGTGGTACCCATAATCTAGCCGGCTTCCTGTGCGAAAGAGCCTCCCACTGGTGGAGGTATAAAAGGTATAAAAAGCTTAAAAATCATTTATTTTGCGCAACATTTATTACTTTGAAAATATTTTTGATGCCAAATAAAGCACTATCGCCTCAGAAAATTGTCAAAAATAAGTTTATCCTTTCAAAATTTGTATTATCATGATTCTGTCATTTGGCATATAAAAGTAAATCGCTATTAAAACTGTTAAACTTTATATAAGTTTTTATTAAAATTCATGCTTATATTTTCCCAAGTGATGGTGAACGGATAAATTAGTTTACTTAAACTTTGACCATAACATAATTTTTGAATCTATCTAATAAAATAGTCACTTAGACTTTAGAGCAGTGTTTTTCAACGTGGGCCCACGCCCCACAGGGCCGGGGGTCAATTTAAAAAAGGACTCGACATAGATTTCGGTGACAAATTTAACAAAAAAAAAACTACGTAGCACACAATATTAAAGGTAAGGTTTGAATACTTTTCGAGGTCGGTTTTTTAAGCGTAGTTTTATTAATTTTTTTTACTTTTTAGTGTGAGGTAATAATAATAATATATAATCAACTTGAATGAAAACTCCTAAAAAAGCCGTACACAAAAAACAATTTTATCATCCACGTAGACAAAAAAAATCATAAAAATAGTTCATAAAATGAAAACTACTGGGCCAAACTATGTAAAATTTATGGGACCAAATGGCGTCTATTCCGCATCGAACTAAAGAAGAATTCCTTAAATCGGATCATAAATCTCAGGGTAATCGGTGTACATACATAAAAAAATACCGATCGAATTGAGAACCTCCTACTTTTTGTAGTCGGTTAAAAAAGGTAAATTCAATAAACAACCGTTTCCATATTCATATTTTGCTGAATATGGATTTAGTGCTGTAAATGATTTACTGATAAAAAAATAAATCGACTTGATATAACACAACGACTCAGAGTGATCTCAAATCAAAGCTAAGTAAATTGGAACCTAATATAAAATCTCTGTTCAGCAAGCATCAAACGTTAGGACGCACTAAATGAATGTAGAAAAATCAATATTAAAATTATTTTAAATTTCAGTTTTTAATAAGATTTTGAAATTTTACTTACGATGTTTTGATAACAATTTAATATTGATTTCTTCCTAAAACTCTAACCCCCTTATTCAGAATGGTCCGCTAACTTAAAACAGCCGCTAAGTAGTGTATTTTCTCATTCTGACTTAGGTCAATAGAAGAAGACAGAGTGAGAATTAGCAATGCTTTAAGTTAGCAGACTATTATGAATAAGGGGGTAACAACTTTAAAAGGTTAAAAGTGATGTAGGGGGGGCATAAACATTTTAGAAATATTATGGCCTAAAAAAGGTTGGGAAACACTGCTTTAGAGTAAAGTGCGTAAGTATTGCAATGACCTTGACATTGCGTTACGTTCTCGCGCGTAACGCCTTCGTAACCAGTTACCATTGACTCAAGCTTTCATCTTACCTAGGGCTGACACTTAGGAATTATTTATATTAACACATAATTAGTTACTCATTATTTAATTGTGACATAACTAAGAATTTTTTCCTTGATCAATTTGAGCTAACTTTATCTTGTGTTCAAAAGAGACCCTGAAATTACCCAGGATATTTTTTTATTTAAGTAATATTAAATTAATTGTTTTTTTTTTTAAAGTAATAACCCTCACTTCTGAGATTAATTTGTTTAATTAAAATGACATGTATTTAATTTGGTATTTATTTATTTGGGCCAGTGAGAAATGGTCGTCAATTTTTGGAGATACAAATATAATGCTTATAATATATATGATGTACTCTGACAAGATATAAAGGTTCTTATAACTAAATAAGTGATTTTTAATATTTTTATTTATTTAAAAAGAAATGTTGTAGTTCTTTCATATGGCCATGAAATATGATACAATACAAATGAGTAGAAGAAGCTAAATCTATTATCCAAATTGGCAGACTACGTAAAGATGGTTAATTTGTGGAATTATCAGTAAAAGAGTAATAGATATTTAAAATATTTTAATATTTAAAATTTATTAATGGGGTGGCAGCCCTATAGAAATTGTTAGCATCTAGTCATGCATCTCTCGCATGGTCTTAAAGAAATTATTAAATATCTCATTCAATATTATGTGCATAACGTCGCATGTCTCGTTAGAAAATTCATTTTTCACTTTTATAATTATTTCATACTAATGAATTATTAATTACATTTGCAGATGAAAGTATATTTGAACATTCAACCATATATTAGCAATCGTAAAATAATGTTGCGTTGAATGGATTTTCAGAAAGATATGAATAGGACATAATGCAACTTTACTAATATTATAAAGAAATTATTCTTGGTTTATTTGTTTGTTTGATCTATTTATAGGATTTGAATAAATATAAATTAATAACGAGCTGTTATAGATTATAGGCTCTTAGTCGCATAAGACTTCGTCTTTGCTAAATATTTCTAATGTAAATCGGAAGAAAATCGCTGTCTACCTTCTTTACCATAAACTAGCGAAGTGATTTGTTATGTTTTTAAAGTGATAACCCTCACTTCTAGGATTAATACACAAATAAAATTTGAAAAACAAAATTTTATGAACGATGCGGGACTCGAACCCCCGACCTCCGGCGTTCCGTGCCGGTGCTCTAACCAACTGAGCTAACCGTTCGAGTGACGTATTGTCATAAAATCATGTATGCTTAGTTCAACTCTCAGGTTGTGGCTTCATCTACAGGATCTATTTTACAGTTGATAACCTGCTCAACCCCAATATTTGCATATTAGGAAATTGATTTGAGATGTCGCTCTTGCAGTCACAACCTGAGAGTTGAACAAAGCATACAAGATTTATCAACAATACGTCACTCGAACGATTGTCTAAGTTGGCAGAGCGTTCGCACGGAATGCGAGAGGTCGCGGGTTCGAGTCCCGCATCGTTTTTATTTATATCGTGCTGGGGCTGCTGCTTCGACTGCCGATGATAGCAGGCGTCACAAATATGTCAAAGTGGGGCCAAGAGGCGCAGAGAATGTACACGGACTACTGGAAACCCAAGTGCTGGCATCTATTTCGGTCAACGGATCAGCCTACCTATCCAACGTGGAACAGCTATCGGTATTTGTTATTCTTGGTACAATTCCCCGTAATGATAGTTTTAATTGAATGTAATCATAGTATTGTAAATATACTGATTAAATTTGTTTTTTTTTGAAGTTATAAATTCTTAAGGCGCGTTATGAAAAAAATATGAGGGTGAAATTTTAAGATGCGCGCGCATCACTGTAACACAAAAGTAACAGGGTGAAGTTGGTTCCTAAAATTTTCTGACGTTTGCGACATTCGTTATTTTTTTTATGTTTTCTTCGTCCATAGGCAAAGGGTTCAAGCCAGTACAGCCGTATTCGTTATTTAATAATTAATTGTCAAAGCCATCGTTGCAAGATTTTTACAATATTGTTCTTTCTATAAAACGTAGAATAGCACGAGGAATAAATAATTTTAATGATTTTTGCTTTGTTACGCCAATGTATAACACACACTTTTTTATGTATAAGACAATTAATGATAATAATCCCATTCTTACCTTCTTCAAATGTTCTAGCAGCATCTCTTAGTTCTCCGGGTGCAAAGTTTACTTTCAATTTATCCACCCCCGTTTCGTCTCTGGAAAATATAAAGAAAATCTATGTATTCATATATTACATTGAACATGTACAACAATTATCATTAACTGGTAAGTTAGACCAGACAGACAATGTTCTGTCCATAAAAAAAAAATGATTTAAGTATATGGGAATAGTATGTTATCCTTAAGAGATAGACATATGCCATTGCATACTATTCTCTGGATCTATATAAAATACACAATACCACAGTACATTATTTTGTTATATCTCAAAGGGTTTAGACAGTGTTCTCGTTAAAAGCTCCCAGACGGCTAATCTTTTTCCGACATCTCCAACAAAATATCGTCAATTTATACAAAAATGTATACACAAACTTAACAAATTATACACGTAAACCTTCCTTAACAACCACGCTATCCATTGGAGAAAACAGCATGAAAATCGGTGTAGTAGTTTTTGAGTTTATCGCGAACAGACAGACAGACAGACGCGGCGGAGCACTTTGTTTTATGATATGTAGTGATGAAAATAGTTATGCCAATTTTCATATCAAAGAAAATTAGGCAATTATATATCATTTGTGTAAAGTTTTCAAGGACTGATAATTTTGTGAAAGCTTACAAGCGTATTATTTGGTGATATGACATTATAATGTGTTGTTTGTTTTGTAGTTACTTGCGGAACAATGCACCATAACTAATAAATTCTTGACTTGGTTCCGTATATTTGTAAAAAGTACAAGGTTGCTTAGTTAGTGTATATTTTGTTTTATGAAGATAACAGACGAGACGAGCAGGACGTTAGACTGATGGTTATTGTTACTCCATGCCCATTACAAGCAGTGCTCCTCAGGATTCTTGAAAAACCCAAAAATTCTGAGCGGCACTACAATTGCGCTCGTCAGCAACGGCGCCCTTCTATCGAAGATAAAAAAGTATTTTATAGATTCTTGTCTATTGGTCTGTATGTCAGTTTGTCTGTTTGTATGTCCGGACAAATTGCCAGACAACCAAATAGATTAGTTCGAATTTAGCATTAATATTACCAGGAGGTCGAGACAGTTAATATTAGTGATAAGTATTATTTTAGCTGCTTTACGCGTCTACGCGGACGACGTCGTGGGTCAATGCTAGTCAATTATATATATATAAAATAAATCTTTACCTATTTGAATATAGAAGTTGGGTCTGCTTAAAATGTCAACATATTATTTCATATACCAGTGGGAGGGTCCTTTGCACAGGAAGCCGGCTAGATTATGGGTACCACAACGGCGCCTATTTCTGTCGTGAATCAGTAATATGTAAACATTACTGTATTTCAGTTTGAAGGGCGCCTTAGCTAGTGAAATTACTGGGCAAATGAGACTTAACATCTTATGTCTCAAGGTGACGAGCGCAATTGTAGTGCCGCTCAGAATTTTGGGTTTTACAAGAATCCTGAATGGCACTGCATTGTAATGGGTAGGGCGTATCAATTACCATCAGCTGAACGTCCTGCTCGTCTCGTCCCTTACTTTCATTAAAAAAAAATATATGAATGTTTAGACTTTAGACGATAGTTGTACCAGAAAATCAAATTTATAAATCTTTGTTTGCTTGTTCCGGGTAAATTCCAAACGGGCTGAATCAAATTTGACGGGACTTTCACTGGCCGATAGCTCGTGATTATTAGATTATTACAAGGAATAACATCTTTTCAAGAGAATTAGAGCGCGCTAAAATCCATAAACACGATCGTCTAAAAGCCGATTTCTATATTCAATTGTAATTGTAGATTGGTGCACAGATACTGAGATTTTAACTTATTTTCTACATTAATTGGCATTTCAATTTAGGCAATCCGATTTAGAGAATGTATTGGTATTTGTTTCTTGTTGTTTGTATGAATGTGAGAGATACATAGGCGAATATAACAATAAGTGAATTTGCTAGAACTTTCATAACCTTAATGTTAAAACCGAACAAACATAAACTTATAATGCCTATTATTCGGCTAAGTTGAGTTAGTAAGCGTTTTGTAGGGCGATGTATAGTTTTACAACAAGATCCCAGATAATAGTGCCAGATTTTGGCGAGACAACACGTCCTGAGGATGCCTCGTGTAGAGGCGAAACACGTGTCGAATTGTTTTAAAAACAAATATTGGCGGAATTACTACTGAAGAAAACATTTGTATAATTATGGATTTCCGCAAAGTAACGCCTAAATCAATAAATTTTCCCAGATAATATTCAAAACAAATATATTACGAAAAACAAAAGAATTTTTAAAAAACGTTTGTGTGGTAAAGGTTACTATAACATAAATGACTTTCTTAATGATACCATAGATTGGGAATGGAGCGAACACCCTCAGGCTAATTAATTAGTTTTATTGTACAATAATACATTGTAACCATAATTTTTAATAATAAAAAAAAACTCGCTGGGATACTTGCGCCCCTTTTCCTCAGGTCTGTCTTACATTTTGACTTTCAATAAGTGATATAATAAAATATTTCAATTGGAAATTGCATAAGCGTTTTCTTTTCTCTATAGATGGAGGAAACTATTAATATTTCAATATATTAAAAGCATATAAAGAATAGCCATAGATATGACATAATGAAAGCCTGTGTTTTATTACACGCGTTTTATTAGCTTCACCTGTATGTATTTTTGTTTGTAACCGACTCATTTGGGCCCGATTTTGACCCACTTTAAACAGCCAGATTTCATTAAAACTTCCTAGATTTATCGAGGACCGATGACAATACATTAATTTGATAAAATTATTACATTTTTTAATTTGCAAAATATGATTTTTGTTAGTTTGTATAATTTTCACCTATCGTCAGGAAATGATGTTAAGATTACATTTCAACCATTATTTTTAACCGATTTATCTAATATTAGGAAATTTTCGAATACCAAAAGAGTTTTGTGTTTTTAGCGTGTTTTTAGTTTTTTTTTAACTATTATATAATCTTACATTACGTTCAAACATAGAAAGTGGCCGTTAATTAATTTTACGTGTACAAAAACACGGGCAGTTGCTAATATGCAAATAAAATACTCACTTTTCAATAGCTACGCCATTAAACAGTTCGAGTCTTTCCTCTTTCGTGCCTGGCGCCGCACATGCAACCCCCAGCACGAACAACACTAGATACACTTTCATTATGCTTGGCTTCGGAGACGATCGAGGGCGAAATGATAGCAACAGGATGAGTCTCTATTATATATACACACGACAGCGCAGGGTTTGGTAATCTTTGTGATGCGAGTGTAGCGCGTGCGGCTATTGTTGATACTTAAAGGACTTCATTTCAAGTTACGACATTACGTATAGTAGCCTAGGTGTTATACAACAAACAGTTATAGACATAGTTATATAATATATATAAAACTCTTTACAATTCATATGAAACATTACTTAAAAACCTATAGTATCCTTTATTTTTAAACATAATTAACTGAATTTGCGCTACATGGTATTTTAAACAAAATGCGATATTTGACATGAAGTAATCTTAAATAGAATAAATAAAGAGATAATTATGATCTTTATTTGTTACTACGATTAACAAAGTGTTACAGATACACTCAAAATGTACAAATGAGAACATCTAAAATAAAATAAATAAAATAAACATTCTTAATGAAAAAATACTAAAAAACTTTTAAGTATATTGAATATTGAGCGAAAAATTTATAAACGAATTGTAAACAATTATTATGCCGACGCTTATCTGGGTGGCGGTGATCACTTTCCTTCAGGCAATAGCAACTTTACCTATCAAACACTTCGAATATCACATGAGAAACAAAGTTGATGGAATTTAAAGTAGCATTGAAGTTTAATCGCGCTATAATGCTAAGTCGCTCATTCACACATGATAATACACATCTCTCTATACTATAAAAAGGCGGTACGGGGTACTAAAATATAAAAGTAAATTAATTTTTGAAGTTATACTTCTTTAGGCGCGTTATGAAAAATATTAGTGAAATTTTAAGATGCGCGCGCATCACTGTAACTAAAATTATTGTTGGTTCCTAAAATTTTTTGACGTTTGCGACATTGCATTTTTTTTTTAGTTTCTTCGTCCATTCTTAGGACATGCAAAGGGATCAAGCCGTATTCATTATTTAATAATTAATTGTCAAAGCCATCTTTGCAAGATTTTAAGAAAAATTGTTCTTTCTAAAAACGTAGATTAGCACGAGGAATAAACCATTTTAATGATTTTTGCTTCGTTAGGCCAAAGAAGTATAACTTGTTGCGTGCATACATAAGAACACACACATTTTTTTTAAGAACACAAGTATAACCAAACATATTTCTTATAAAATAAAGTAGTGGTAGTTGCAATCTTAGCCAAATATTTAAAACCAAAACTTTTAAATGACTCTACTGTTTTCCCACGAAAAATAAAAATAGACAACAGTGTGTGCTTAAGACCACAAGACAGAAGTGAAAACTTTACCAAAGCGAGATTTATAATACGAAAAACAAATATTTTTATTATTAATTGACAAAGTAATCAAATTTAGGTACATTATCTATAATATATCAAAAAATAAAATTCTCGTGTCGCAGTGTTTGTTGTACATACTCCTCCGAAACAGCTTGATCGATTTTTATGAAATTTAATATGATATATGTTTGGTATTTTGTATTGCAGTTGTTTTTATTAATTTATATGGCCTATACATACAATATACCTACAGAAACTACAACATACATTCCACTAAAATTACAACATACTTAAAAAAAATGATAATTGCGATTCTACTTACAGGCCATCAGACATGCATGAAACATAATTTTATGACGATTGTTTGTCGGCTACAAAATAATAACGAATTATATAAATCTAACAAATATTTTACAACTACTTCTACACATATAAGAAGAAAAATATATAAGAACAAATTTAAATTAAATTACTAATTAAAAAAGACATATTTTATTGACGTTGATTGTCGGCTAGATACTAATAACATATTATCTTATATCTTTCAACGAGCAATTCTTGTATATATATATAATCTGAATCTCGGAAACGGCTCCAACGATTTTCATAAAATTAAGTATGCAGGGGATTTCGGGGGTGATAAATCGATCTAGCTAGGTTTAAAATAAAAAAAAATGGTTTTATCCATGTTTGAATGAGAAACAGCTACAATAACAGAATACAAAGGTAAATTTCGCCACCATATACAAGACTATTATAGCTCAGATGGGACATTGGGTGATCCGGAAAGCAGAAGACCCCGGTTCGAATCCAGATGTCCTATTAGTTTTTTTTTTGTTCAAGTTTTGTACATTCTTAAAAATCCGAGCAAGGCTCGGTCGTCCGGATATTATAAATCTAAAACATATTCTGCAACTATTTCTTCACAAATAAAAAGAAAAGTACACATAAAGAACAAATTTAAACTAAATTATTATTTTAAAAATTTCAAAGCCTACGCTTAAATTCATTTTCAGAATTATGGTTAACGTCTAAACCCTCAATCCTTGAAGATAGATAATTGTATGACCGCGAAAGCCTTACTAAAGTTGAATTGGCTCCACGCCTCGTTCTGCGGAGTGGGATTTTAAACAATGCAGTTGCCTTACGAGGAGGTCGAAGGGGAATATTGATGTCAAACAAACTCAATAGAGCAGGACACTCAATTTAACTGTTTATTATTTTGTACAGAAAAATCATATCTAAGTATAAACGGCGGGATTTTAATGATAAGGTTTGAAATGTTGACCAGATCATCTGTTCACCTCGTGGGGGCCTACCAACACTACATCTTATCCTCCTGTACGTGGTTGGCATCCAAATAAAAAATATAAAATGAATATTTTTTAAGGTGAAACTTCTTTAGGATCGTTGTGATTTGAAACTAGATGAAACGAAAAAGCGATAAGGCGCCGTTGCCAGCTATTATTTATAAGACTATTATTTTGGCCGCCGCTCAAAATTATGATTTCAACAATATCGTATCCGAGGTTCTCGAGGGCGCAGAGAATGAATTTGGGATTAATTTTGAAATCCAAGATGGTCGCCGAGCAAAATTATTCCTAAAGTTAAATATTATTAAGTTTTAATTCAATCGCACGTAAAGATTACACGCACGCATTTTTTTATTTATGGAAGAGTAGGACTCACGAGAGTACTGGTCACCTGGTGTTAGGTGATCATCTCGCAATAATGGAAGCGTTGCCGGTGGCCTAGGACGGTGTACGCTCTTTTTATGAAGGTCCCATGTCGCATCGCCTATAAAGGTCATGAAAACCGCTAATATTTAAGTTTTGCTTGATGAGTTGAACAAGACATACAAGATTTATCAACGATACGTCACTCGAACGGTGGCTTAGTTTGAAGAGCGCTCGCACAGAACGCGAGAGGTCGCGGGTTCGAGTCCCGCATCGTTCATTAATTTGGTTTTCCAATTTTAATTTGAGTAATTAATACTAAGATATACACAGCACTAATGTTGCACAATACGTCCGCTGTATAGCTACAGATACACTGCTATAAGTATTTTGGTGACGCGAGCTAACTAGATTTCACCGACCAAAAAAGTATCTAACTATATATTTATATTTTTCTTTTTACTATTTATTTATCGCGTGCACCCATCATGAGCATGTCGGTCTCGCTAAGTCATCAGATTTTTCCCTACCAAAAAGTGCCCAACGCGGCTAAAGAAGTCTTCATTTCAACAATTTTCGAATAAAAAAAAACATCTAAGCCAACCAGAGTCCATAGACCCACCCAAAACACAAACATTTCATCAAAGTCAGTCCTGCGGCTGAGTAGAGGTACAGTAACTAAACCACGTAGGTAAATAAGAATTCTGTTAATAAATATTTGCTAAAAATACTGCAATATAAGATGAAGAAAGAAAGAAAAGAAAATAGCAAGAAATAAAATCTGGAACGGCTGAATCACTTGGCGTTGCGTAGAGACGTCGCTTCATTGTATGTCTTCTATATGTACCGCATTTATCACGGGGAGTGTTCCGAAGAGTCTGAATCTGGATGTGTGGCGGTCCTCCACAGTGCGGTTTTCAAAGAGCTTTCTTCCACGTACTACAAAGCTGTGGATTGAGCTTCCTTGTGCGGTGTTTCCGGGACGAAACGACATGGGTACCTTCAAAATTACCATTAATCACTCGGCTGGGCGACTGTTCTTTGTTTCCATCGCGTGATCCTACTAGACTTCGAGTACCCAACATTAGAACCACTTTGTACCAAAAAAACTGTCATGCTATGTGTGTAAAAATATTTAATAAATTACCAACATAAATAAGATAGGGAACAGTGTTAAATAGATTTAAATTTAAATTATTAACACTATTAATAATATATTGTTTTTACTCAATAAACGAATATTATCAAACGAAGTGGTACCAATACTATTGTTAATATTATAACTTTTTGTGATTATTATTACCACATTATCTCTTAAAATTTCATTAATCACTGTAATTGTATATTGTAGGGTCTTTGAGGTATTACTTTACTTTGGTCAAATTAATCGTAGCAGTAAGAAATTATTCATTGTGTTAGGTTATAATATTAAAAAACGAAAACACCAAAATATTAGCATGTCTGTCAAGACGAAACATCTGCCTACTTTGAAATTTGTAACAACTTTACTTGTGAATGTTTCTGGCAAATAAAGAACTTTAACTTTAACAAACTAAACTTTAAAAAGAGTTCATATTATGAAATATTTAACACATTTTATTTGAGAGAACGTTTACAAGGTTACATGAACTTTACTGGGAGATATATAAGAAAGATAAGGAGAACTGGACGAGATTTAGACCATTAAAATAAAGAAAGCAATTTTAGAAAGACGTAGACCATATGCTGGCATAAAATAGGCCAAGGATGTTGTTACACGTTTGAATAATGTTGGGATTACATGGCGACGTTTATTATTTAAAAATAACGTTATAATCTTTTCTTTGATGGGGTTGAATGAAATGTTGGAGTAATATATAGTATGACAACCTTACAACCAAATTTGTTGTGTATATTACAGCCATTGCAAAAGACTCTATTTGATTGAAAGGAGTTACCGTTGAGTTTCTTGTACTTTCTTCTAACGAGCTCAACTGTTTTTCGAACATAATATGGTAGATTCAGTAATTTAAATGAAATATTTATAGTGACGATTCAAAAGCGCTTAATTTAAGCTTAATTGAATAAAGTTTATTTGACTTTGACTTTGAAGGAGTTTGTATAATATAAGAAACGTAATCGCAAAAATCTTAATTATGATATTTTATTAACTTTTCTTATTCATCGTTAATCTACGATTATGTGGTTAATTTATGTACAGCAAAATATACAAAATCTTATACCAAAGAAATGACATGAAATATTAATATTGTTGGACAGTAATGTGTTTTACCTAAATAGGCGTCATGTAAACCAATGTTACTATTACGTCATTATCAATGCCCGGACTCAAGGTCATGTCAGTGAACTTTTCTTTACTTTCTATTTGAAGTACCCGTGAAGCCTTGAAAACTGACAGACTGTATAATAAAAATGATTGTTGTTTGATATGTAACTACTAAAACTAAAAATGGTAAATAATAAATTAGTTTTGTTTGACGAATATTACGTGAAATATATTATTAATTGTATGCTCTAACTCCTACACTACCAGTTCATTCCGTTTAAAATTCAAATTAAAATATTTTTATGCAATATGATATGATTATTTTATGAAAATAAGGGACGAGACGAGCAGGATGTTCCGCTGATGGTAATTGATACGCCCTGCCCATCACAATGCAGTGCCGCTCAGGATTCTTAAAAAACCCCAAAAATTCTGAGCGACACTACAACTGCGCTCGTCACCTTGAGACATAACATGTTAAGTCTCATTTTCCCAGTAATTTGACTAGCTACGGCGCCCTTCAGACCGAAACACAGTAATGCTTACTCATTAGTACTTCACGGCAGAAATAGGCGCCATTGTGGTACCCATAATCTAGCCGGCATCCTGTGCAAAGGAGCCTCCCACTGGTATTGAGTTTATTGCCTTAAATTAAAAATCAATGTAAAAGAAGCAAAGAGTTGGTATATGCCATTAACACTGACCAAAAACAAATAAAAGAATAAAAACTAATGGCGTTCCTAACTCTGTCAGTAGAAATCTGTCAGAAAACGACGAAATACAGCAAAATGTAAATTTATACAACAGAATAATACAACCCAGTTTCAGAATATATATTTCAAAACTACAAAAAATGCAAAAATCCATAGTTCTTAAGAGATTCCAATAAAATACAATATGGGAAAAAGGAAAAGAAGAATTTTTCCAAAAAAGAAGAAATCGGTATTCAGAAGACCACATCCAATTAAGCGAAAGATGATGCTTAGGCAAAGAAAAATGAAAGCATTCTTCATTCGTCACAATCCTCGATTCGCAATAGAGAAAGGAGTCAGAAAATTTGTCGGTGGAATATACAATGTTTCTGATAAAGTACGAGATAAAATTGCTGTAAGCACTTTGGCTCTTGATAATCCATTCAGTGCCCAGTTCTACGAAGACAGATGCATCATACAATGATGGAAAGTATTTATGTTTTGACTTGTGTCCATATAATAAGTAACAGTTATTTCCAATTTAAACTCCTCTTAATATGTTAAACCCTGTACAATTTGTAATATATATGATTTAAAAATAAGCCTGATTTTTTTGTAGTTTTGTTTGAATTTATACAGCATCTAAAAAAATGCCAAAAATGCTGCAAAATATTTAAGATCACCTACTGTTACATTTTCCAGCAAATGCTAGAAGCTACAAATTTTAGGGACACCCTTATTCACATGTCTCGTCCTTCACAACTCAATATGAATGGCTAATATAATATTTTACGAATATGCTGCTTTTATGGAAGAGGAGGGCAAAGGAGCGTTCACTATTGCAACAGCCTAGGAATTAGAAGCGTTGCTAGCCTCTTAGATAGGTGTTTTATTTATTTCAAGAGGGTGGCTATTTGACTAGTCCTGGTGATTCCTAGTAACACCGCATCGAGAATTGAACTATTGTGTTCGCCACTCATAGTTATAGCTCGTCGTCAAGCCCTGCCGCATTTACGAACCGCAGTATCTACTTGACGCCTGTACTACAAACAGCATCTGGGAGAAGGGTATAGTCACCAAGGATTACGGTGTTACGCTTATGCATTAGTGGGCCGCAACCGCAAATGCGATGAAGAGGCGTTTCATCAACCTCTAGGCAAAATCTGCAAGTTTTATCTTTACCTTGTTAAGGTAGGAGTGACCAGTTAACCATGGTAACCACATCGTTACATCCTTCAAACACTGCGCTTGAAAACTGGAACAATTCAAAACCAGATAGTGAGGATGATATTCTCCGACTCCTTTAACCCTTTGGGTTTTAGCCCCAAAGCCAATTTACACTCTACCATCGTTGGAATCGTTAGAGATGAAAACAGTCCCAAAATTACACAACGAAATAAAATGCAATTTATCATTACTATTAGTCAATCATTGGACGTAAACCATTATTTTTAGGATTTCGCACCTCTAAAAGTAAATAGTAACCATTATATGATACTCTAATGTCAATTTGCGTGTCTGTCGAGGGTCTCGTTCAGGACCTCGTGAAGGAATCAAGTTGATCTAACAATTTAGTCTGCTCACAGAAATTCAAACCCATAACTTAATATAACCCCAGAATATTATCAGTGTCGGATTATCAATTCGCAAGAAATTTCTCCCGGAACAATTATAGTATTGTCAGTGTGTGGTATCAATGACTAACTACCATATTCTCGAACAGATACGGGCAGTTGCCTCACCAAGTTGCATAACGTGAGCCTGTAGCCTTACCATCTCTTGTATAAAAATGTATCATCCTGGAAACACCGCGCAAAGTAGTTCGTGAAATGGCCAACATGACAATACAGGGTATAGCTATTTTCATACCAAGCTCTATAACACCGATTGGTGCTAGATGATAGCCCTGGTTTGATGTGTTAGCGTATCAAACCTGGGCTGTGTGTGTGTGTGTGGGCTCTGGGCTGGCAGTGTGTATAAAAAATGGATCCTGCTGGACTTGGAGTCATTATTAGAATTAAAAAAATAACACGATATCGCAACTTTAGTAGAAACAGCTAGTTATATTAATTTAGAGAAAAATGGTAATAGCTAAACTGAATTTTCGGGACTCAATTCAGGAAATTATTCTGAGTGACAAGTTCAAGGCTAAATAGTATGTAATTAGGCTTTCAAGAATTCTGTTCTTCACTGCGTTGTAAAATTGCAAACAAAAAGAGTAACCCGTAGGTACCTCCAAAAACTGTATTTTTACCAATTTAATTGCATGCATCATTCTTAAATTTTATTTGTAACCAAAACTTATGAACGATGCGGGACTCGAACCTCTCATGTTCCTTCGGAGCGCTCTTTCAGATGTGCTCCATCTACAGGATCTACTTTTACAATTGTTATTATACCTATATTACCTGCTCAATCAAGAGTTGAACAAGACTTACAAGAGAAGAACCAAAATTTACGATCCAACTCGACGGTTGGCTCAGTTGGAAAGAGCGCTCGAACGGAACACGAGAGGTCGCGGGTTCGAGTCCCGCATTTTTCATAAATTTTTGATACAAATTTAATTTTTATAATTAATCCCATAGGCGAGGGTTATCACTTTACAATATTTTTTTTTATAATTTCATCTTTATTATTGTGGTTATAACAGAAAGTACCTAATTGATATATTTATACGTTTATCACTACATTATAATACAAATATTATTTTCTGTCGAATATTTCCAACACTGGTATTTAATTGCAACATAGTTATTTCTGTTGTTTTGAGTCTTTACTTCTGTCAGGAGTCCTTATGAGTTATGACTATCTGAGTATTTTTGCTTTTTTGCGAAGTCTACAATAAAATCTAACCGCAGAAAATAATGAACGAATCAACTGGAGCACATCGCAATCTTAAGTTGTTTGTTTAAATTATTATTATTAACTTTATATAGGTAAAAGTCTCCCCGTGGCCAATTCTTTTAATAATAATGTTAGGCTTTTTTTTTTATTTCAGCGCCATCTATTGGCAATTGGGATATAATAGAAACTTCTATAATATTCATGTGCGAAATAATGACAATCAGATGAATGTCTTGACAGCGTATACAAATATTGATTTAAATTAATTATTATTTTTTAAATCACAGAGTAGGGATGTATACTTACGTATTATTTAAAATCAAATTTTCGATATTATACGTCGGAAATATAATTCGCGATCAAAAATGTAAACAATGGTGCTGCCAGCAAATAATACCTTTTTCAATGTGCGTGTTGAAATATACTAAGATTTCATTTTAAAATTATAAGTGTAGTCTATATAAATATTAATAAATATTGCATAACGTTTTCTCTTTCTAATATAGCATAGAATACATTCAAAATTTAAATGAAAATTTATTGTGCAAACAATTGGTTTGATACTCAAATTAAAACTCCTAAATAAGCCTTCTTAGAGTGCCTTATCACAGGCTTTAAAGCTAGAACCAGAAAAGGAAGGCGTCTTAGGTGAAATTATATCTCATATAGGCAGCGAGGAAAGTCTTGTAGATGGAGCATTATTTATGTTCGAATCCAAAAAAAAACACTGAAAATTCGCTCATTCCGAAAAGTGGTTAAAGGGCATACTGCCAAAGCTAAAAACCAATTAAGTAGAAATCGTAAAAAGAGAAAATTTTTATTATCAAACTTTTGCTCGGGATAAGTTGGCTGAGAAAAAAAAATTATTATAAAAGTTACCAATTCCGATTCGTCAATATCAAGCTCTTCAGACCCCGAATCAGAGAGATCAAATAAAAACTTTTGTAAAAAAATATGTGTTTAAAATATATATATATTATACTAGCTGACCCGGCAGACTTCGTACTGCCTCAATCGATAAATAAAATACCTAAACTTTTGAATGTACGTCAAATAGTATTGTTTGCGTTCAGCAATTTAATTTGTGACAAAACTTAAGATATATCAATCTACATAAACATAATCTGATAGATAGTTAACAACTGTAGTTAATCCATCATCTATAGTAAGCTAAAATTATGTTTATTTTTTACCTCCTGAGAAAGTTACAAATATATAAAAATTCTAATTAGTTATTCATTTTAAACTAATCTTTCAATTTGATTTCTGAACGACGGGGACACATCGAAGGAAAAACATAATTGTTGGTTTTATTTAATTCGCAGCATTTTCATATTTATTCAACTCTTAAACCTTCCCTGGACTTCCACAAATAATTCAAGACCAAAATTAGCCAAATCGGTCCAGCCGTTCTCGAGTTTTAGCGAGAATAACGAACAGCAATTCATTTTTATATACATAGATAGATATATAATTGTGTATTATGTATTATTAAAATTAAGTTTATTTTTAAACTACCTAGAAAAATGTTGATAATGTCTGAATTGTCATTTTGACAGTGACAGTTCTTTGTTTACATTTTTGATCTCGAATTACATTTCCGACTATACTTGAAAGAGACACAGCGACAACAATTCAAAAAAACTTATTGCTATTACTAAAAAGTTTAGGTAAGTATTACGTATAAATAGTTCTTTTTTAAATATTCAATGCACAAATGTTGCATAGAATGTTTGCTCTCTAAAACTCAAGATTTAATGATGCAGATATCTTTTTTTGTTAATACAAAAAGGGACGAGACGAGCAGGACGTTCAGCTGATGGTAATTGATACTTAAGTCCTGCCCATTACAATGCAGTGCCGCTCATGATTTTTTAAAAATTCTAAGCGGCACTACAATTGCGCTCGTCACCTTGAGACATAACATGTTACGTCTTATTTTCCCAGTAATTTCACTAGCTACGGCACCATTCAGACCGAAACACGATAATGCTTACACATTACTGCTTCACGACAGAAATAGGCGTCGTTGTGATACCCATTATCTAGCCGGCATCCAGTGCAAAGGAGCCTCCCATTGGCGAATCTTATCTTTTCGTGTTCCTCCAAAAACTACAAATTCAAAATAAAACAAATCTAAGCACATAGTATGTTGGAAATCACCAAATTTCTTCTCAATTGTAACAACGTCTACAACTGCATTGCATCAGTGAAACTTTTGAAGGAGACATCCTTATCTATATTATATACTAGCTGACCCGACAGACGTTGTTCTGTATATAATAAATAAAATAATATCCTTTTCGATTTTGTCGATAATATATCATAACATCAAAAATTATTACGTAAGATATGCTCCCTGTTGTTAAAATGAAAGTGTTTTATAGAAGCAGAACTGTCAAACTGTGCGTGAATAGATTCTCTCATAGAAAATATGTCCGTTTTGCAAAATTTTCTCCCACAATGACAACTGCCACTTCGTCAATGGTGGGTGAATTAAACCTCCTTGTGTGTTCACCGGCAGATGTTTTATCAGCTCGAATGACTGTAAATATTATGGCTGTTTGATGTGCACGAACTCGTTGCATTCTAAGCCTATGTACTTCATTGTCACTCAATAAGAACGCAATTCTGACATAGCAATACGACAATTTTCTTGATCTGTCTCTCTCTGGTCATCATTGCGGGTAGCACATGAGGTAGCTCTTTTTAGTATTTTTTTAACTATTCTTTGTATTGTTGTATATATAAATAATTGTTTATTTTTTACCTCCTGAGAAAGTTAGAACGATACAAAAAATTTTGTCTCTCTGTCTGTTTGTTTGTTCCGGCTAATCTCTAAAATGGCTGCACTTATTTTGACGGGACTTTAATTGGCAGGTAGCTGACGTTTAATTACGAAAAAATCTTTATTTTAGAAAAATAAAGTAATGTTGCAATGTCCAAACAACGGTCTAACTCTACAAATAATTTATATGGCAAAACAATGAACAGAGTTACTTATAAAAAAGTTAGGTATAAGGACTCGCCTATGGCGGTAAAAGCCTCCTCCAAGTTTCTACATTGGTATCTATCCCTGGCTTCTCTCTGCCAATGTCTCCTCGCAACGTTTACCACGTCGTCTTCCCATCTCTAAAATGGCCTCCCCTTCCAGTTGTATCACGAGGAACCCAATTTGTGACTACTTGAGACCACGGATTTGTTTTAAGTCTCTTTACGTCACCAGCCCATCTCCACTTCAGTCTCAGTATACGCTCTTTCACATCATTGGCTTTTGTTTTGTTACGAATAGTAATGTACTGTATCTCTTATAAGTAGAGATTTTAAATGTTAGTAATTCATATCGATAGTGTTAATTCCGTTAAGTTCTGTAACTCTACTTGCAGGATAGACAAAGTACGGTAAATAGTTTAACACATCCTCCGCCGAAGAGTTGGCTCCCGTTGAACTCTTGGCTGAACATCCGGGTTGGTTGTTAATGTGAAACCTTGCCAAAACCAGTTCTATACGTCTCTCGGGCGAAGCATCAAACTCAATTTTTTTTATTCAAAATCACTCCCTCACAATCACCCATTCAAGATAGAGTGCCTGAGACCTGAGAAGAACAGGTGCAAGAAACTCAGCGGGCTTTTTTTTATAAAAATATGGATTACAAAGTAATATCATACTATAAACATTTATAATTAAAGAGCCTGAGGGTTTTCGCTTCATTCCCAGTCTGTGGTATCATTAGGGAAATCGTTTATGCTATAGTAACCTTTCCCACACAAACGCTTTTTAACAATTCTTTTAAATTTCGTAACACATTTGTTTTGTACATTTTCTGGGATCATATTGTAGAAGCATATACATCACCTAATAAAAGATTTACTAACTCGACTTAACTGAGTAGTAGGCATAACAAGTTTATATTTGTTCCTCGTGTTAACATTATGATTGTCACAGTTTCTAGTGAAATTCCTCAATGTGCATATATATGTATAACATTATCAAGAATATATTGAGATGCAACGGTCAAAATGTTTATTTCTTTAAATTTTTCTCTTTAGGACCCAAGGTTATAAATAGCGCGAATAGCCCTCTTCTGCAACAAAATATGAATATATCTTCATAATTATCCGTACATCATCTCCAAACGCTCGATAGTATGTATAATATACTTATTGTTGTGTCCAAATAGGATGTAAGTACTAAGTAATAAGAGTCGGGACTTCCTTAAAGTAAAAATTGAAATTAAGTTTAGTATGTGCAGTGATTTGACTAAAGTTTGAAATAGTAGTCATTACAGTATTGCGAATGGCCACGATGTACAATCTGGCTAAGTTTGAAAGTGAACAGTTGCTTATTGCGTAGTGGATTTCGGGTATCTTTTTTTATGGATTAGGAGGACAAACGAGCGTACGTGTCACCTGGTGTTAAGTGATCACCGCCGCCCACAATCTCTTGCAACACCAAAGGAATCACAGGAGCGTTGCCGGCCTTTAAGGAAGGTGTACGCGCTTTTTTGAAGGTACCCATGTCGTATCGTCCCGGAAACACCGCACAAGGAAGTTCATTCCACAGCTTTGTAGTACGTGGAAGAAACCTCCTTGAAAACCGCACTGTGAAGGACTGCCACACATCCAGTTGGTGGGGATGATATCCTAACTTGTGGCGTGTCGTGCGAAGGTGGAATTCAGCTGCAGGAATCAGGTTAAACAGCTCTTCGGAACACTCCCCGTGATAAATGAGGTAGAAGACACACAATGATGCAACATCTCTACGCAACGCCAAGTGATCCAGCCATTCACAGAGCACTAGGTCCCCGACAATTCGAGCTGCTCTACGTTGCCCGCGGTCAAATGAATGGAGCTGATACTGGGGTACGCCAGACCAGAGATGACAGTAATACTCCATATGTGGCCGTACCTGCGCTTTGTAGAGCGCTAGTATGTGGGCTGGCTTGAAATATTGTCGTGCTCTATTAATGACGCCCAGTTTCTTCGAAGCCAATTTGGCTTTGTGCTCCAGATGACCATGAAATTGGGAATCGCTTGAGATTTTGAGACCGATACTAGGCGAGGCTTTAAGAGAAGTGATGTCGAAGAGCGGTGATACGACAAATGGGGTTTTTTTAGTGGTAAACGCGCAAACTTGAGTCTTCTGGGGGTTAAATCGGACAAGGTTAAATTTATCCCATTCCGAGACCTTCTCAAGAGAGAACTCGATAGAAGACACTAGTTTCTCTCGGCACTGGTCAACGATTTCCTGAGAGAGACCTGCATGGCCTGTGTATACGGCATCACCAGTGCTGTCGTCTGCATAGCAATGTATGTTGGAGGTGTCGAACATATCATTGATATGCAGAAGAAACTGCGTGGGAGATAGCACACAGCCTTGGGGCACTCCAGCATTCACGGACTTCGGGTACGAGCAATATCCGTCGACAACGACCTGTACGCTGCGCCCAGTGAGGAAGCTGGAGGTCTACTTGCACAAGCTCTCGGAAAGCCCAAATGATGGAAGTTTTGAGAGGAGCGCCTTGTGCCATACACGATCAAAGGCCTACGCTATATCCAGGCTAACTGCCAGGCCTTCCCCCTTGCTTTTCATAGCCGATGCCCATCTATGTGTTAGGTATACCAGAAGATCACCTGCCGACCGACCACGGTGAAAGCCGTATTGTCGGTCGTTGATCAACTGGTGACCCTCTAGGTATACCAAGAGCTGGCGGCTAATTATGCTTTCCATGATTTTGGAGAGCAGGCAGGTAATAGCAATAGGCCTGTTGTTTGCCGGATTCGAACTGTCTCCTTTTTTTTGGATCGGATGGACAAGCGCTGACTTTCATGAGTCAGGGACTACGCCTTTGGAATTAGAGTGCCGGAATCTATCTCCGTTTTTTACAAGATTATAGCCGTCATCTGTCAATCTATCAATGACTGCACGTTTCATACAATCGAGTGAATTACTTTTTTCTTAGAGAGTGTCGCTAGGCTGGTAATCACGCTCAAAAAGCAGAGTTTTCGTTAGAGTTATTGTTTTAATGATAAAAATATTTGAACAGGCTAACGATAACCTACATTTTATATTTGTAATGCTTGATTTAGGTAGTTTTCTTTAAAAAAGGAGTATGACGTGCAAAAGCATTTCCTTGAAATCAAATTGCAATAAACAGATTTGAATTTGAATTTGAAGAGTCTGTTTCTTTGTTTGATTGAATCTATTTGAATTTTATTAAGATGAGACAAACAAAATTACTCTTGAAACGATTTATCCATGTCCTCTAGCCTAAAATATGCTACAAATCACACAGCAACATAGACCTTAAAACTTTGGTATACCATATGTATTAGTATTTACGGTGTTCACGTATTTCTAAGTCGAAATAATATTTAAATCAAATAGAACCGGAAGTCGCAGTTCGTTTGTTAAAGTTTCTTAAGTTATCCTGCCAAACGGTTCGTGGATGATCATGATTAAAGTTATTATATATTTTTTTATAATAGCTAATAAAAATATTGCATAATGCCTTTATTTTATTGACGGTATGTGTGGATTCATACATCTACTGTATTTTACTTTAAGTATGTACTCAATAACTATAACTATGTTTTTACTTATAAATTTACATTTTTTTTACTTTCTCTTATAAGGCATTTAGTAATTGACGTTTGAGTATTTTTGTTGCATCACTTTGCATATATTGTAATTGAAATGATTTGAATTATGCTTGAAAATAAGAACTTGTAATATCACACTGTTTGGAAAAGAGCAACCTTAGAGTTTCTTGCTCGTTCTTCTCTGAGGAAATCTGTCTTCCGAATGAACTGTATCAGAATTATATGACATATAAAGTGTAATGCAATTTACCTACGAAATAAAATATTTCTTATTTGATTTTGTATATATAACTCTACATTCTAATTATATAATATATTATAGCAGAAAAGGTCATAGTAAGCTAGCTAACTCGACTGAATATGTCGAAGTGAATAGAAATCATGATAATCCTATGAATTTGTCAATAACTATTTCAAATAAATTACGGTTTTGTTACATTTTTAACTTTTCTTTATGAAAATAAGGGACGAGACGAGCAGGACGTTCAGCTGATGGTAATTGATACGCCCTGCCCATTACAGTGCAGTGCCGCTCAAAATTATTGAAAATCCCAAAAATTCTGAGCGGCACTACAACTGCGCTCGTCACCTTGAGACATACGATGTCAACTCTCATTTGCCCAATAATTTCACTAGCTACGGCACCCTTCAAACCGAAACACAGTAATGCTTACACATTACTGTTTCACGGCGGAAGTAGGCGCCGTTGTGGTACCTATAATCTAGACGGCATCCGGTGCAAATGAGCCTCCCACAGGTAAACTAATTAAATAAGATTAATTAGTTTACCAGATGGTTGGTACTACGATGGCTGTAGAGTACATTAGTCTCGAATACTTACTACATCTTATTTAACTTCTATTGACAGAACAGTGTATATTAGCTAGTTTTATATAAAGTGATATTTGTATATTTGACGTAATGTCATGTGTAACGGAAAGCGTTATAAAATACTTTTGCCCAGTTTTAACGTACTTAAGTACCTGGACGATCGAGCCTTGCTCACATTTTTAAGAAGGTATAAAACTTGTAGAAAAAAAACTAATAGGACATCTGAATTCGAACCGGGGTCTGCTACACTCCAGATCACCTAATGTCCCATCTGAGTTATTAGAGTCTTGTATATAGTGGCGAAATTTACCTTTGTATTGTAATGTTATTGTAGCAGTTTGTCATTAAAACACTGTTAAAACTACATTTATTAAAATTGAAACCTCGATCGATTTCTCGCCCCCAAAACTACATGTACACTAAATTTCATTAAAATCGTTGGAGACGTTTCCGAGATTCAGATATTAAAAGAATTGCTCGTTTAAAGATATAAGATTAGATCTAGCATTTTAAATTTCTTATTAACTCAAGAATTAATAAATTGAAAACCATAAAAAATATTTAATGGTAACTATATAAATAAACTAATGGAATACTAAACAATAATAAATTATATAAATTACTTATAATCTATTAAACGCTTGAGCAGACTCAAAATATTTACAATAGTGGAATCATTAAAATCACTGATATCAGTAAAATAACTTACAATAACAATGTACATAGATTTAAACTTAACAACGTAGCGCCTGCTGCCATAGATGATAAAAAAATACAAAAATTAACAACTATTCATAAAAATTAAAAAAGAACAGTTTTGGAAATATACACAACAAAAGAAATAAAAATTATACAAAAGACGAGCAAAAACATCACAGAAACAGTGCTACGTTGACAGGAAAATTAATTTTAACTGATGGCATCTTTGATATCGTCGACTTTTACATTTAAAACGCTCCTTTCTGTAAGGCCATACTTGCTGCAAATAATGCAAAAAAGAATCCAGCAATTCCTGTCGATCCTACTAATAGTAAAAGACCTCCAAGTAAAACGGGAACCAATGCAAAATATTTCATTTTGTACGCCAGCAATAGAGGCATCATGTATTTCGAGTAGGGCCTAATTCCTTTATTTTGATTTCCTTTCCTCTTCCTTTTGCGCTTGAGTTTTGACTTTTCTGAGTCTCCTTCTTCATCTATATCATTTTCTTCGTCTTCTTCTTCAACTTCCTCTTCTTCTGCGCCATTTCCAAAGATGTCTGAAAAAATCAAAATTTAACGTTAAGATTGTATGTATAATATATCTTTTACTGCTTTTTTTTATTTTCAGTAAAAATAAATCTAAGATGTATTAGAAAACGGAAAAAGAAACCCACACAGCTAAAATATGAAGTTGTGTATTATGTAAATATATTTTATTTGGTGTAACGTAGACCGACGATCTGGTCAAGATCGCCGGAATACGTTGGATGAGGGCAGCGCGTTTTAACCGATCACCGTGGAGATCTTTGGGGAAGACCTTTGTCCAGCAGTGGACCTGTACTTCTTCCGGCTGATGATGATGATAGCTTAGTATAATTTCGAGGAAGAATTTGAGGCAGTTAAAAAAGAAATTTTTTTGTTGATTCTGTTTATTATATTTATAGGGAATAGATTATTTTTTTTTTTAAGTGATAACCCTCACTTCTGGGATTTATTACACAAATAAAACTGACCTGACAGACCTGAAGCCTAAACCTGAGAGTTGAGCAAAGCATACCAGATTTTATCAACGATATGTCACTCGATCGGTTGGCTCAGTAGGAAAGAGCGCTGGCACGGAAAGCGAGAGGTCGCGGGTTCGAGTGCCATTTATAAAATTTTGTTTTCAGTTTTATTATCAACTTTAAGACCCTAAGTTTTAACTAGTACAAAATCTTCATCTTCATCTTTTATGTTCATTTGGTTTAAAACAGTCAAAATAACGAAGAAGACACAAATCCCTTTTTTAAACTTTATAATTTCTTAAATAGCCGTACTTATTTAGACTAGAAATTTGAAAGAAAGCAACGTGATTTTTGCACAAAAATCACATTCTTCTCCCAGTGTAATATACCTCGCTATAAAAATAATCTTTTTCAAACAAAATCAATTTTATAAATTAAATATTTGTAATCCTATAATATGTTACCAGAATACTTATAAGCTGAAACAAATAAAAATGAACTCCTAAAAATGAGCTATTTAACAAGATACTTATAAAAGATGTTACTCTTCTAAGGAAAAAATATTCAAATCCCTGTCCCTCTTCTATTCATTGCTGAGGTGTATGTGATAATTTAGTACGTTGTAAATAATTATAAAAAAAGTTTTATATTTCCATTAAAACGGTACCTTCTGCTACAGAAAATTAGCAGGTGTTTTCCTATCAGTGTTACGGGAAATTAATTTCACTCTATAAGCACAAAGCTGTTAATAATTAAAGGTTGTTGGTATTAAGTATAGTTCGTGTCTTGAAGATGATTTCTATAAGAAATAATGTAGACCAAATAACAGTTATACAAGCTAATTACAACGTTATTAAAAACAAATAATTTTTTTCGTTAACATTATCCTAAAACTTGGTTACTATCGTAAAAACTACAAAAATATATCTTCAATACGTGAAATTAAGCATATTAAGTTACTTAGGAAAGTCAATATTAAAAATATGTTTATTTAAAATACTAAAAAGAATTAACAATTATTTATAATGAATAAATATTGAAGTCATCCGCAGGGCATTTGCTGCTCTTAAGCAGAGATATATTAAGATATATTTGTTGTTTTAGAGCCAAAAAGCCCTGGTGGCTTGGGCACACTCTGGCCGAGACGGATTCATGTCCAAGTTGGTGCTCGGGCTGCTGCTTCGACTGCCGAAGACAGCAAACGTCGCAAACATGACGGTCTCAGTGAGTCATACATCTTTTTGCCGTTTGGTGTCGAGACACTTGACCAGCGGGGCCCAGAGGCGCGGCGCTATCTTAGGTCTACTGCCAACCCAAGTGCTGGCAGCTTTTTCAGTCAACGGAGCAGCATAGCTGGCAGCATTTCAACGTTGCATAGCGTGGGAATGCTGCCAGTATTTTTCGTACACTTCCCCGTAATGATAGTTTTAATTTAATGTAATCATAGTATTGTAAATATAGTTACAAGATTTGTTTTGTTGAAATGAATTTCTTTATTTCAAGTTCCCTATTCTCTTTTGTATGTGAAAGAAGCTTCTAATTTATTTGAAGTATTGAATATAAGCTTTTTCTTATAACATTTTCAGTTCAGCTCTGTTTTCCAGCAAACCCTTATTTTAAAACTGATGTTTTGGATTAATTAAGCAATTTATTGTTCTTTTAACCATTGAGGAGTTTCCCAATTACCATATGTCTCGGTAATAATGATATCTTGGTCGATGAAAAGGTGCTTTTTGTATAAATAGACTAATATCCTAAGTGAATCGGCATTCTCTGATCCGTGTGGTATGGTGTAGTTCATCGTGATTTTGTCGTTCGTGTAGCAATAGATTGCTTATAATTAGGATAATTTGAGTGAATGTATCAGAAAGCTATTGAAACAAGTTATAAGACCATGTAAAATAAACCATCTTATAAACAAAATAAGGGTCAGAACTTGATGAGGGAGTAGGGTGCCCTCGGTTTTGGTGTTTCTAAAAATCTAATTCCCTGGGGCACTGATGATTTGAGAAGGAAGTTGATGTTTATAATAAAAATACATTTTTATCATTTTCATTTTCATTTTATTTCATTTTCTCCCGTTTCAAGCGAGCGCTATTCCACTGAGCCAACCGTTCGAGTCTTGTTCAACTCTCAGGTTGTGGCTTTATATACAGGATCTACCTTAAAGTTGATAGCCCGCTCAACCTCAATATTAATTACATATTAGGAAATTGACTTGAGATGTCGCTCTTTCAAATCTAAAAAAATATTTTTTTGAAACCCTCACTTTATTAATTTGTGCAATTAATCCCAGAAGTGAGCGTTATCACTTTAAAAAATAACAAATTCTTGATACTTAACATCTTATGCCTCAAGGTGACGAGCGCAATTGAAGTGCCGCTCAGAATTTTTTGGGTTTGTCAAGAATCCTGGTCCACACTGCATTGTAATGGGCAGGGCGTATCAATTACCATCATCCAACGTCCTGCTCGTCTCGTCCTTTATTGTCATATTAAAAATGACGTAAAAATATCATGATAAGACGACGTTGTTTTACCAGATTTAAAAACCTGCCGGTAGTAAGTGACAATGCAATGTTGACACGACATAAAGTCAACAACCTAATTCATTAATTTCTAAGGAACTTGTTGTAACGCGTGACTGAATAAGTGCAAGTGAACACGCAATATTTGTAACAATTAAGGTGAATAATTGTACATTCATTTTCACTTTCCTTAGAGAGCTCGTAATTAATAATTTATAGGCATATATTTGTTTAATACGCATTCGACATTGATAGAGTATTCATATCTATATTATAAGGCTATTATGTCATTCATTCAATAAGTGACGAGACGAGCAGGACGTTCAGCTAATGGTAATTGATGCGCCCTGCCCATTACAATGCAGTGCCGCTCAGGATTCTTAAAATACCCAAAAATTTTGAGCAGCACTTCAACTGCGCTCATTGATACATAAGATGTTAAGTCTCATTTGCCCAGTAATTTCGGCGCCCTTCAGACCGAAACACAATAATGCTTACACATTACTGCTTCGCGGTAGAAATAGGCGCCGTTGTGGTACCCATAATCTAGCCGGCATCCTGTGCAAAGGAGCGTCCCACTGGTAAAATGTCATGGGTTGCCTGAACTTTTTAAATAAAAATACACAATAGAGCAACTTCTAATGCACCAGATATTACTTTTGTGTTACCAATAGTTAATACTTATTTTCGATTTCGGTGATCTAAGCGTCAAATGTTTGTCGTCGTATGTTCTTACCATAAAGTAGTGAGAAATGGAAGTTTCGGTCATGTAGAAAGAATGGATGCAATCACAGCACAAATTAATAAAAGGGTGCGGTTGGAAGTTTTTGGGCAAAAGTCGATTAGGACCTGCTTACTTAGAAGATTAAAAATAAAGAAATTATGATGCTATTTTTAATTTGATTATTTAGCTATTGAATTGGCCTTATTTGATTGCTTTATATTCTACTATAGCAACGGTTTTAGATGTCACTGACACTGTGTATTTGTATGTACCTGCAAACACTATGAAGCTCAAATCTTATAAATACAAAGTCAAAGAAACTTTATTCCAATACACTTCAACTATGCGCTTTTTGCATATTATGTTCGGTAAAAGTAAATCTCGTGAGAAGAAGTTACAAGAAAATAAACACTACTTGAGTTTTTCTATCTTAGCATAGTAGTAGAATAAGAATGTAGAATGTCAAGTTATTTGGTCAGGATTGAAGATAAGGGCCATAGGTGAAAATACACTAATTGCACCCATTAAAATAACTAATACGGAATTGTTTTGAAATTTTTTTCTGAATCAGATATTCCACAAACAGATTTCATCCACTATAGATCATCATCATCATCAGTCGGAAGACATCCACTGCTGGACAAAGGCATCCCCTAAAGATCTCCGCGACGATTGGTACTGCGCTGCCCTCATCCAACGTATTCGGGCGATCTTGACCAGATCATAGGTACACCTTGAGCCTACCAACACTGCGTCTTCCGGTACGTGGTCGCCATTCGAAGACTTTTCTGCCCCATCGGCCATCTGTCCGTCGAACTATGTGCCCTACCCGCTGCCACTTAAGTTTCGCAATCATTTGGGCTATGGCGGTAGATTTGAGTGCTCACAAATAAATACATCAACAAAATACAGGGAGCCAAGATAGAGATATCTGGCAAGTATTTCTCTTCTCATCTGTAAATGACAAAGTTGCAGATATCGCTATGTGCCCCTGAGAGATGCCCAACAAGGAATCCCTAATTGCGTTCAAAAGATGACATTCAACGGATCACAGGACAAACTGAATGTATGCAACCCAAGATAAGATTACATCGGTAAGAGGAAGCCTCCAATTACGTTAGAAAATGGCTTAAAAGAAGAAGAAAACCTCAACTTTCTTGAAGTAAAAAAATATCTCCTTTTCTCGCGTCACTATACACATCCTGTCAGGATACTAATAATTATTTAACGGAAGTGTAATCTGTTGTATTCCATCAAACTAAAAGATTTTTACTAAATCAATTAAACATGTTTGACGAATAAATTCAATATGTATTTCATATATTTCGATCAAAAATCACAACGATTATATTCGAATTACATCCTATATTTTAAAAGTAAAAATGCCTTTTCTGTTAAAAGATAACAAATTGTATTTACTGTTTTTGTTGCATACTTATTCACCTCATTACTAATTATTGCAAATAAATTACGTGATTGCATGTTTCGAACAAGATATTTTGCTACTACCAAATCGTAAGAAAGAAACCAATACAATTTCAGGAAAACGAGAAAGTACAGTAATTATTGTTTTATTTAATTATTGACTTTCGTTAACAATTGCGTTGATGGAACTCTGTTCCAATTCTATGTTTTCTTTATATAGATGGATTATTGTGCAATGGTATTATTTACAATTACAAATTTCTTATTCTTTGAGATTAAGTACTTTTTTATGGAAAGAAGGAAAAATGAGCGTATGGATAACCTGGTGATCACCGCCACCGAAATATTCTTGCAAAACAGATGAATCACACGAGTGTTGCCGGCCTTTAAGGAAGGTGTACGCGCTTTTTTTAAAGATAATAACCCATGTCGTAACGTCCCGGAAACACTGCAAAAGGAAGCTCATTCCACAACTTTGTTGTACATGGAAGAAAGTTCCTCGAAAAACCGCATTCTGGAGGAACGCCACACATCCAGATGGTTGGCATGATATTCTAACTTGTAGCATGTCGTGAGTAGGTGGAATTCGGCAGCAGGAATCAGGTGAAACAGCTCTTTGGAACACTCCCCGTGATAAATGCTATAGAAGACCCACAAGTACCAATTTTGTTGTTTTTCTCTAGATTATTCTTCTTTTTTTATCGACTTCATGATGTTGAGTGTAGATGATAAACAAGAGAATCAAATTTATTAACAATTGGATGCGGAAGACGTTCAGTACGAGTATGGAAAAATCCTGCCAATTACAATACCGTGCCGCTCGGAATTCTTGAAATTTCTTTGATGTATCGCAATTATTGTGTTCTACACTTTTAGCACATAAGATGGATTCAATTTCCTAATAATTTGACTCTATACTGTGCTAAGAATCTACTTACCGGTGCATCTTGACCGCTATTAGAGTTTAGTACTTCTACCACTTTGATTGACCCTGCTGGATCCGTTTCTTATCGAACGCTTTCAATAATATTAAAGTTTTTAGCAGAAAAACCATGGGCTGCACTGACGTAGATGTCAATATAGAGCTGATCTTCTTTCCAGCTTCTATGTGCTGATCTAACGGAAAGAATTCTGATTCCTGTGACTCCTTCATGTTGGTCTTGTTATTTTGATCTTCTTTTTATCGGAAGATTGGGGTTACGAATTTCCCAAATTTACAAATTGGAGTACTTTAGCGTTTTTGGATTGAGCAAGCAAAAAAACTGATTATGTAAGCGATTACAAATCTTCATGAAGATTCAAAATGTCTATCGCTTCGTCTAAATTTTGTTCATCTTGTAAACGGTAATCATTTGATATTTTAGGAAGTTGCTGACTTCCACCAAAAATGACATATTTCAGCTTAATATGTAATTTGATTGAACATGATGCTGTGCTTCTGTTATTAAGATCTTGACTAATAAAGTCTGTGTTTGGTGGTTTTTCTTAACAAATATTTTCAAAAATTACAATAGAATCATAAAAAGCGAATTTGAAGTGATATTTATAAAATCCATCTACTATGTTATGTGGAGAAGGTCTCCATAGAGTAGTAGATAGATAGTCCAAAGTCGTAATGCAGGAGACAAAAATCGACCCTGATCACTATTTTCTGCACCCGCCCTCCTAACATAATCATGTGCTTGTTAAAGCATAAATATATAAATATCAAGACAATCTTGTATGCAAGCTAGAGCTTTTTGAAACGATTTACAAACAAAAGTAACATTAGATAATATATACGTAAATAAGTAATTAGGTTTTACGGTGTCATATCCAAAGGGTATAAACGGAAGCCTATTACTTAGACTCCACTATCTTTCTGTCTGTCTACCCGTCTGTCACCGGCCTGTATCTCATGAACCGTGATACTTGGACAGTTGAAATTTTCACAGATAATGTATTTCTGTTGCTGCTATAATAAATAATACTAAAAAATAGAACAAAATAAATATTTAAGGGGGCTCCCATACAACAAACGTGATTTTTATAGATGAATGGTACAGAACGGTAACCGATTAAAACCCTATTCTCCAGTGTCTGTTTAGTAGTCTGGATGTCAGAGGGCTGTCTGTTTCTGCTGCGGGTGTTATCTGTAATAGTTATATAGCTGACTTTGTCTGTAATTGTTATATAATTGTCAATGTATTGCTATCACCGCTACAATAAAAACAATTTGTGAAATTTTGATATATAAATTATGATCCTATTTACGCCCTCACGTAACCTTCGTGTCTTCTTTCCGGCTCACACTTGACTGAATCGTCTTTGTCACTTATGATACCAATTAGATCCACTTTCATTTTTACTTACTAATTGGAAGTTACAGTCATGTTAATTTTGATTTATTGAACTACAAAATCATTTTTGACTCGCTGAATCATTTTGTCACGGTTATTTGACTTTGAAGCTAATACTTACAAAAGCTAATTTCAATAACGGCTTTACAATCGTTATAATTTTGTCCCCTGGCGGAAATGATTGCAGGCCAGTATTGATGGAATTTAAGGCTTCTGCGGTTCAAAGACGTTCGCTGGACGGTGAAGGTAATAAGTACTAATCAGAGAAATAGGTAGGATTTCAAAATTGAGAGCGTTTTCTCCATTGGCACTGAGAAAGCTGTTATTTTGCAGAAAAATTATGATATTATATTAATTTTAGGATTTGCTTTTAACTTTGGTTTAAGTTACAAATCAATAGGTCATTAGATGATTATAGTATTATAAGAAAAATAAAATCAATAACCTACACTTTTTAATATTTGGTGCAGAATGCGGATTTAACATTCATATTTTGAATTTATCGAATTAATCGCAACACTATTGTCAAGTGGTTATTTTATTATAAAAAGTGTTATGTATAATTATTTACCTTAACTAGCAATTCGGCTATTAATTCGTTGCTTCTTCAAAAAGGTTTTTAACACGTATAATAAGAGAGATTATATTTGCTTGTACTTACAAAATAAAATTTGTTATTATAATTTCTGCTACGCCATTCTGGATCTAAGCAGATTTTAAATAAGACTTGATATACTTACACGATAATGATCTCCTGGATGCAGACTGTTCCGTGAATCCTTCGGGTTTTTCGATTTCGTCCTCACCATCCAATGACCTGCCTTCGAAGCTCTGCGCCCTTAACAAAGGTATAGCTTGTGGTATAAAAGCACCGCCATTCAATGGATTATACGCAGATTCCTTAGGATTCTCATCGCTCTTCTCTTTGGCAATTGCAAAATAATTACCAGGGAAAAGAATTTCAGTTTTATATTTGTTCACGTTATCTCGAGCGTAGAAAACGCTTTTTTCTGTCGGTTCATTTTTCACAATCGCCCGCGGTCTGAATACATACTTTTGAAACTGAGGTGATTTCATTGTCCTTGCATATTGATCACTGCCATAATTCGGGCTTACAACAATCGTATCACTTGTAACATTAATCGCTGTATCATCACTATTCAAAGCACGTGCCATATATACATTATCTATATTCGCCCGAGCATCAGCTGTCATCAGTACAGCACAAGTTATAATAACAATTTGACACCTGAACCTCATCTTGAACATTGTGCTTTCCCAATCAGCAAATAATGAACGATTGTTTTCGAATCACTTCACAATTCCCTTACACCCCGCTCCACCATTTTGTTTCAAGCGATCGCGTAAACTGAATCATAGTTACAGACCGTCGTTATATTTATACATGTGTAAATTTAGTTGCGTTTTTCCAGAGAATTCACGGTTGGCTTGCGTTGAGGAACCTTATTCAACTAGTTGCGATTCCGATGTGGGCGAATATCCACCAAAATAAAAAGTGATACTCCTCATATCATTAGCCTCACGCATCGGTTGTCCCGTTAATGGATGCAGCATCTAAAGGCAATTTTCTTCTACATGTGTCCCGTAATTCAATTTTCTGTTTTTATCAAAATCTAACTGTTGTAGCTGGTAATTTGCTTGTCAGAGTGAAAGAAACGGATGTCTCGTTGACAAATAAGTTGGTATAATTGTTTTTCTCTTTAATATGGATCTCCATAAACTTGTTTATTATATAACAATAGCTATAAAATGATGTACTTAATTTGATAATTTTGCCATTTGCCATTTACACTCGGGAATTTAAATGAAAATTTAATTTAATATACGTTCAAAAAATCGTCACCCCTTTGGTCTTAATTCATTATTATAACACTAGAAATAAGGGATTGGTTGTAACTAGTTCTAGTAGGCTTCATAAGATACATAATAGCTTTAAGGGTATTTGGTATTGGTATTGGTAAAGGGCTCCTATTTCCGCAATTAGACCGCTTAATTGGGTCCATTTTGCGTGCAGTGTTGGCCAGTCATTCCAACCAGCCCAGCTCCTTCCAGAAGTTCAGAACACTCCTGGCGAGCGACCTAGCTTTAAGGGTAAATGTATTAATAAAGTAGCAGGATTATCTATAAATAAATTTAAATGTTTTTAGTTTGCTGTGTTTAGTTTGCTGCCGTTGCCATATGGCAATTATACGGCATGAGACCACCATTTAGTACTTTTTTATTTGTTTAGCACACAAGAACATTAAAAACTGGCTCTGTCGTTAATCCTACTAGTCCACAGATCAATATCTAAGTGATCGGACAGGCTGGGACTAGATTATGATTATTTATAGCAATAAAAATGACAAGTACAATATTGTACATTTTATTAAAAAGAGCGCAAAAAAATGCAGTAAGAGTTTCTTGCGCCGCTTCTTCTCTGTCAGAGCGCCATTTTTTTCCGAAGCGGTAGTAGTATCTAGTATATTAGAAATGACATCAAAAAAAAATCTAAAGGAATAAATTTTGAGAAAATAAATGCCTTTTATGCCTTTACTTATTTAAATGCAACTTTAAAATCGACAATAAACAATTATGTTAATCAAATCGCTGCTTAGGCTTGGTTTTGTTTTATTTACTTTAAAATATAGAAGTAGTATATTTAAACGCGCTTTTTATATGCTTCACCTGTATGTATGCTTGTTTGTGCCGACTCATTTGGGCACGATTTTGACTCACTTTAAACGGCCACATTTCGTTCAAACTTCGTAGATTTATCGAGGACTGATGACAATACATTAATTTGATAAAATTATTCCATTTTTCAATTTGCCAAATAAGATTTTTGTTAATCTATATAAAAATTTTTCATTTATCGTCGATTAGGCAGGAATTGATGTTTATTTTAAATTTCAACCATTATCATTTCAACGAAAGCATGTTTGTTAGTTTTTTTAAACTATTTTTTATTATTATGTCAATGACAAGCATGAGGCACATTTCAAATTCTGTTACAAGCAAAAATTCATTTATTTTTATGGTTCCCTATCTCAAAAGGAAAAAACAGAAACCCCTTAGGAGCACTTTGTTTAACCGTCCTTCGTTCCGTCTGTCTGTCAAGACCTTTTATCACGGGAACGCGTGGAGATATCGACTTGAAATTAATAACGATATACTCAGATATAAAAATAATATAAAAACCGCCAAAATAAGTGCTGTTTTATATCTACGACCGTGTTAAAGATAATCCTGAATTGGTGACCAATTTCCTGTACTTCACAGGAACTCTCCAATATTAAATCAATGACTTCAATGATTTAAATACGTTCTTTTTCGGTTTGTTTTGTACTTTTATCTTATTCTATTAAATACATTTAATACAGGATACATCCTGAGAGTGTTTAGTGAAATAAATGTTTCTTTCTTTCTTTCACATCTACAGTTTCTTGAAGCTCAGAAAATCTATTTCCAAAGTTAACGTTAAAAAAAGATACGGCTGTTTATGCCGCAACAAGATTATACAATGAATTTATTAGTAGAGATAAGTCCATTGATCTGTTCAGCGATAATATAACAAAATTTAAAGATTAAAACAGTCGAATCTGAAGCAGAAGTCATAGATTGTGAATATTTTTATTTATTCTTGTATTTTTATTTTTTATATATATACCTTTCATTTTTTACTTTATTTAGCCTTTACTTATTATCTATATAAATTTTAACTTTTTGTACGACATGTATTTATGTACATGCTGTAACTGTCTATAAATGTAATTATATGTATCCCTACCACCTAAGACTTGCTTAATGTTTAATGTATCACATGTAATTCTGATGGTAGTTCATAAATAAATAAACATATTTCGACACTCTCAAGGAAATGATAATAGAGTATTTTCCGTTGACTTATAACTATAAAAGGAGGATGGCGAGAATGCATGTATTTTGGGAACCACTGAAAGAAGTGGCGTACATCAGAGTACGCCAAGAGTAGAACACCAACATAAGAAAACTAAGAAAAAAGCAAATCGTAAGTAAGTCTAATAAAGTGGGAGACAAAAGATATAACACGGACAAGAAAAAAATAAGGACTCCGTGTCACCTTACATAACAGTGAGGCACCAAAACAAGCCGGTAAACGTGTAAATACATAGCCCCACACATACACTTACACTAATACATGCCGATCGGCCGCCATTATGAGATTTGCCAACGTCTGTGACAGATCAGTTTGCGTCGCAATAAAATATTTTAAAAATGCCGTCGTGCGTTGTAAAAAAGTGTAAAAACAATAATATAAAAGTATTTGTGGATATATGATTATTTAAGGGAGAAAAAATTGTGTAACTGGTATACCCAGTAACCGCACACACACTAGCATAAAGGTGCTTCACTAGCTAATGTCACGGCGCGGAGTCCTTCTTTTTTTACCAGTCCGTGACCTAAAACTTAAATATACCTTAAATTATTAAAATATATCTATTGTTTAATCAATAATTTGTAAGATACTGTCTGCTAAATGACAATTTAATATATGTGTGGAAGGTTGGCCAGCAGCTAAAAATTGAGGATTCACAATTCATTCTTTATTCATGCAGGTATCGAATCGTTAGAGTAAAAGTGTTCTGTGGTATCGAATCTTTCAAAGATACTTACTTACCTATTGATTTAAGTATCAAAAAACGATAATAATCTCATTGAATTTTATTGTGAATTACTACAGAATTACTGATTTGATTAGGTATAGATAGGTTGATGGTGTCGGAATATCTATATAAAAAATGAGTGTCATGTCAAAAAAATATAGATATCAATAACCAATTACGCAAAACGTTCCGTTAGTGCAAGATGACTTATTTTCACTCCCATATCTTAGCGTCTCAATAATTTTTGTATAAACATCGTATAAACTTCAGTTAAAAATTGATATAAACTTGTGTTTGTACGATACTTCCTTAATTTTTAAATTATGTGGGTCCATTCTCGCCATTCTCCTTTGACAAGTTTTACCATATATACCTTATACTACAAGTATATGGAACAGTCAGAAAACTAGGTATACATTAGTTATTAAATCATAAAATAGTGAAATTGCTGGGCAAATGAGACTTAACATCTTGCAAACATAGCTTTGAAAATAATTATTAAATAATGAATACGGCTGTATGGGCTTGATCCCTTTGCCTGTCCTAATAATGACGAAGAAACCAAAAAATATAACGAATGATGCAAACTACCGAAAATTTTAGTAACCAAATTCACCCTGTTACTTTTATGTTACAGTGATGCGCGCGCATCTTAAAATTTCACTCTCATCATTTTTTCATAACGCGCCTCAAGAAGTATAACTTCAATAAGATTCATGAGAAGAACCAATCTTAGCAGTGAGCTGTAGTTAGCAGTGGCTATCATAATAGACCACAGCGAAACAGGGCTCCATTGAACTGTAGCAAAGCCGCTTTACAAATCATACATATATATATACATCCGTACGCGTAGGTGTACATATAATGCTATTAGTATTCAATTAACTAATCTCTGTTCGGTTCAGTACTAGCGCTCTACAAAGCGCAGGTCCGGCCACACATGGAGTATTGCTGTCATCTCTGGTCTGGCGCACCTCAGTATCAGCTCGATCCATTTGACCGCGTGCAACGCAGAGCAGCTCGAATTGTCACGGACCCAGTGCTTTGTGAACGGCTGGATCACTTGGCGTTGCGTGGAGACATCGCTTCATTGTGTATCTTCTACCACATTTATCACGGGGAGTGTTCCGAAGAGCTGTTTAACCTGATTCCTGCCGCCGAATTTCACTTTCGCACGATACGCCACAAGTTAGGATATCATCCCCACCATCTGAATATGTGGCGATCCCCACAGTGCGGTTTTCAAGGAGCTTTCTTCCACAGGAGCGAGCTTCCTTATGCGGTGTTTCCGGGACGATTCGACATGGGTACCTTCAAAAAAAGCGCGTACACCTTCCTTCGAGGCCGGCAACGCTCCTGTTCCTCTGCTGTTGCAAGAGAATATGGGTGGCAGAGATTACTTAACACCAGATGACCCGTACGCTCGTTTGTCCTCCTATTCCATAAAAAAAATATACTCCTTTCCATTGCCCCTTGACATTACTGCATGTTTCTCTCTGTGTTTATTGGGTGAGAGCCCAGATTTCGCAGCCATAAGTTATGCTTGTATTCTACATACACGTGTTGTTAGTCTATTTTTTATATAAAAATATGGATTACAATGTAATATAGTACAATAAACATTTTTAAAAAAAAGAGCCTGAGGGTGTTCGCTTCATTCCGAGTATGTGGTATCATTAAGATAATAGTCTAATTCATAGTCTAATAATTCTTTTAAAATTCGTAACAAATTTGTTTTGTACATTTTCTGAGTTTGTAGAAGCATATACATCGCCCGATATGATATATAAAAGACTAACTAAGTTGACTTTACGGAGTAGTAGGCATAACAAGTTTATGTATGTTCCTCGTGTGAAGATTATGATTGTCACAAGGAGTTTCTACTTCAATAAGTGTATTATATCCAATTATAATATCAGATCCATCATTCTTATTCAATGAAGTTCTATACATATATACAAATCGCGTCGTATAAGAAGAAATCGAAATACGGAACATGTTAAGCTTGAATGAATAACACCATATTAAGCTTCGACTGCTACATCCATACATTGCCGCATTTACTCCAGTTGATTCAAATATTCTTGAACAATAAGTAGCAATGTAAAACATTTATTCAGTTCAGGTTTCATTCGAACAGTGACAGTTGACACACGACTAAGGAGAAAAGTGTGCTTAAATTATCTATAAGCACACTTTTATCGTTCTGCTAACAGACTGCAAGTTATATGGCCTTATATGTGTACAGAACGTCATTGCTGTTATTATATATACTTAATATATAATATAATATAATTTTGACACACTTTTACACAAATTATCTTGCCTCAAACTAGGCATAGCCTCTACTATGGGTACAAGAGAACGATATATTTAATACAATATTATACTTAAATACATATAAAAATCCATGACTCGGAAACAAACATCTTTTCATTATTATTCATTTAATCTAGTTTCATTGTAATATATTTATTTTTTGTATATTCTCTCCATCATTTTAACCATGTGCTTTGGGGGCCCGGTGACTTGTAGCACAGGTATTCGTTACTTATTTCAAGCGCCGGTCTCTCACAGTTATAATAATGTTTCAATATAGATTTTAACAAACTGTGTTTTGTAAGTTTTTATTGTGAGAGAAAATAAATATATTTTGATTTTTTTTAAATCTAGTACTAACCATTCGGCTAGTTGAGTTGTTGTATATTCTATATCAGAGGGCCTACCATCAACTTTTAATTAGCGGTGCGAATCCGATGCAGTTCAGTTTAGGTACCTAAACTGAATTACTAAAATTCGTACCATGAAATGCTTTTTTCTGAATGGCGTTTGGATCGCTTATGAAGAATGAACGAAATAAAATTGCGTTTCAAAAACTAAAATGATATGATTTTAGCCGTTTTTTTGCGTAGAAAATACTAAAAATACATTTTAAAATTGCGCAATTGCGTCAAATTATAAACCAATAAGCCCTTTTTTATACTTATTAAATAATAGTAATAAAAACAAATATAGTTCTTTGAATTACAAATTAAATATTTGCTTATGTGTTTTCGTAAAAACTACGAGTTATGAACGCACCTCCATTGGTGTTTGATTTGACAGGACCACAGAGTACATTGTTTTTAATTCGTTCTTGCGAACAGTCTATAGCCCGGGCCCTTACTGCCTTGTCTTTAGTATTTAAATTTTTGGTATTTATTTTCAGTATTTTGTTTTACAAAAAAGTCCAATAAAGTATTCTCATCTCATCTTTAAATCAATAAAATTTTTCTTTTCTATATTTTCACTATTTTTTAAAAGTTATTCAAATTCAAGTTCAAATATTTTTATTCAAAATAGGATGTGACATCACTTATTGAAAGTCAAAAACTACCACCCATTCCAAAATGAATGCCTCAGACATGAGAAGAATGGGCGCAACAAACTCAGCGGGCTTTTTTTTTCATCGAATAAATATGTTTACAAAGTAATATTGTACAATTAAACTTATTATTTAATAGCCTGAGGGCGGTCACTCCATTCCCAATCAGTGGTATCATTAAGAAAGTCATTTATGTTATAGTAACCTTTACCACACAAACGTTTTTTAACAATTCTTTTGAATAACGTTATACTTTTGTTTTGAACGTTTTCTGGGATCTTGTTGTAAAAGCATATACATCGCCCCACAAAAGACTTACTAACTCGACTTAGCCGAGTAGTAGGCATCATAAGTTTATGTCTGTTCCTGGTGTTAACATTATGGTTATGACAGTTTCTGGCAAATTCACTTATGTGCCTATTAACAACACGATTCACATTCCTCTAAGGAAGTAGCAACTTTTTTCGAATCGGTCACTGATAAATAAGCTATCCAATTTAGGTTGAAATAACACCTCATGGTCGAACGAATGAACGAACTAAATCAGTTTGCGATTCAGTTGATATCATTTTTGACATTCAATTGACATCATTGCGATTTAATCAGTTGATTTGACGACAACCTAAATTAGATAGATCTAATCACGTCGTGGTACGAAATAGCAAAGCAGTTCATTTTAGGTTGTCAATTGAATCGCAATAAGAGTTCATGGTAGGCCCGCAGCTCAAACTTGACTGTCTTAACAAAATTTAGATTCAAAACTGTCGTAAATTGGTTATTACACTCAAATCAAAATATTGATTTTGTTAAATTGATTTTCGAAACAAGATTTAATATCAAAAATGATGAACAATCTAATTCAATTGATAAAATAACAAAAAAGGTTATATGGATTTTAATATTTTCGATTAGGGAGAGATAGCTATAATAAAATTTGACGTCATATTTCAGTTTTAATTAGTAAACTCTATACAATTTTTTGCGAGATAAAAACAGAAGACCCTTTCTCCAACGGGCTTACAAATAAACTTGGTATAAAGTCTTACCTATGAATAACCCGGGAATATGTAAAATGTTGACTATATCGCTGAAAATACTGTCAATACAATGATAATTCTCAAGTTTTCCGAATATCAGGCAGCCTTGCAAATAAACGCGGGAAATATTATATTTCCGAATAAACCAATCATAATCGAAATGTCTACTTGTAAACATTTTGAATATTCCTGGTTTATTCCCAGGTATAACTTTATTCCAAGTTTATTTTATAAGGTCGCAAGAGTTAAAATACCTGTTGTTTTGTATTACTTGGTGTAATTTTAATCTTATTTTCAATGTACATGATTATAAAATAATGATGAACACTGAATCTTAGTCTTATCAAGAATCTTTAATAAAGTAATAAAAAAATTGAGTCCAACACCCAATTGTAAGTAATATATCAAAAATAACTACATTTTAATTACGTACAATTGTATCGAAACATGACAAGAGAATGTAATTAAAAATTACGCGAATGTCACACAATTTAGCATGCCAGCACGTTCTGTTAACAACGAAATAATAGTTTCGAATATATTTGTTAAAATTGCATATTGCTTTGTTTTGTTTGTTGTTTGTTTGCAACGAAGGACTTTTAAGAGGATTTACTTAGATTTCCTTCCTACCTTTCCTAGAATTCCTAAACTATAGTTTTTATTTATTGACGAGGATTTTAATACATCGTTAAATAACTTCCTAGTTCCTATTCTCTATGAAATCTTTCCTAGATTTGTTATCATTGAATTTTTTTACATGGGGAAAATTACATTTTAATTTTCCCAATGGTTCCCCCCAATTGATATAGGTTAGAAAGATTAGGTCAAAAAAAATATTAACGAATTGAAAATATCAAAACGTGTTTCTATTTTTTTATAAAAGTTAACTTTTAACACATTAACTTTTTATTTTCTCTTTTTATTGAAAGGCTTTAAAATCTATTTACATGACGTCATCCTTATTATAATCTTGGCACATTAACACAAACAAAATAAAAACAACTTAACTTAACAGACTAAAAAAATTTACTAAAAGAAAAGCAAGTTATATAGTCTTCAACAAATAAGACTTCAAACACACTTATGGCATCCTTAGATGCAGCACGGGCATGTATATTTACAAACATGCCCGTATCAAATCTGTTCAAACCAATAAGTCCCACAATTTCGTCTCTACTAGACTGAAATCGGACACATTCATTCAATAAGTGTTCAACACCAGTGGAGGCTCTTTTGCACAGGATGCCGGCTAAATTATGGGTACCACAACGGCGCCTATTTCTACCATGAAACAGTAATGCTTAAACATTACTGTGTTTCGGTCTGAAGGGCACCGTAGCTAGTGAAATTAATGTTCAAAACATCTTATGTCTCAAGGTGACGAGCGCAATGGTAGTGTCTCTCAGAATTTTTGGGTTTTTCAAGAATCGCAGCGCAAAATGCGGCAACTAATTATTACTACGGCCAAGTGGGCGTACTCGAGCCAGTCTCGCACAATGTGTGACGTTGACGTGCCACATGTTCTATTAAACTTTGCTAAATGCCGGGTTGCATAGAAATACTTTGTAAAAATACTACAAGAAATAAGAAAAACGCTGGGTCACATATCATCAGTTTAAGTAATTTGTGTTTTTTTTATGGAATAGGAGGACAAACGAGCGTACGGGTCACCTGTTGTTAAGTGATCACCGCCGCCCACAATCTCCCGCAACACCAGAGGATTCAGAGTGTTTTATTAATTTCAATGTAAAATATCACGAAGCGTATGTTACAATATTTGAAATGCCATTGAGTGTCAAGATGCCACTAATAGTTGCCGTATTAAGAAGCTATTATTCTTAGGTAGTGCGGTATCTAGTTGAAGCGCAGCATATACCAATCCTTAATCTAAGCATCTTTTACTATTTTATTTAAAAATATTTTTCGTTAATGTTTCATGCATGACATCAATTAGATTGCAGTAAACTGAACAGTGAAACTTAATTTACTTAAATAATTTGTTGTAATGATTATTACGCATAAGTATTATGCAGGCTTTATCAGTGATGTGAAAAGACGCGCGATTTAGATCGACTTTAGAAGTAATTTAATTCACTGTATTTTTAGTATGTTTGTTACCTTTTGTCTTTTATGATCAAATTGGTATTTTTTATAGGTACCAGTGTAACTTTCGGTAATGATGACTTACGGTACGTAGACGTGGTCACTAGCTATGGGCCTGATGAGAATGCTCATGGTCGCTCAGAGGGCAATGGAGAGGGCTATGCTCGGAGTTTCCTTGCGAAATCGAATCAGAAATGTGGAGATCCGTAGGAGAACCAAAGTCCCAGTGTACAAGATTGCGAAACTGAAGTGGCAGTAGGCAGGGCACATAGTTCGAAGGACAGATGACCGGTGATTAAGAAAAGTCATCGAATGGCGACCACGTACCGGAAGACGTAGTGATGGTAGGCCCGCCACAAGATGGACCAACGATCTGTTCAAGATCGCCAGAATACGTTAGATGAGGGCAGCGCAGGACCGATCGTCGTGGAGATCTAAGGGGGGGCCTTTGTCCAGCAGTGGACGTCTTCTGGCTGATGATGATGATGAGAGGTACCTTTGTAGGTGTAACCTTTGCTCTTCAAAAACATTGTATTTTTCAACGGCATATCAATCATTGCGTACAGCAAACCATAAATGGCCCTGGAAATTTAAAAAGATAAATATTAAACTGAAAGTGACAAGATAGTTAAGCGACTGTAACTAATCAAAAAATTATGAAAAAAAAAGAGTAAAATTTGTACAGATATCTCGCAAGATGAATGCAGAGTTCAGGTATATGATAGTGATGTGACTTAATTATAATTATTGATTAAGATAATTATGCATTTGTCGATAAATTTAAATAGTGCTTTAACTTTACCATTTAACACTAGAATAAACTTATTTCATATTTGTTTTTATAATTTTATCCTAATAATACTTTATTTCTATTCTTTTATAATCCTTACTTTTTGGAAGGGGTGGTAGTTTTCGACTTTCATTATCACATCCTATTTTGAATAAAAATATTTGAATTTGAATAGGTTTAATATAACAATTTGAAATTTTGACGATTTAATGCTCAATCTACGAACAATTCAAATAGAGAATTTGTGTTGGCTTAAAATATAACAGTAGTGCGTTTAAAAACACAAGTGTAATAACATATTACCGAGTGTCGTTGCATGATAACTGGCGCATAAAAAGCGAATAAAGGAACCGATGGATTTACATGTCATGTTGATAATTGTAACAGGAACCAATCTTATTTGTTTAAATAGCTTCGTGATTGTTGTCAATTGTCGTGTGTTTTATTCTATTTCCGATCAATGACAGCTAACTTTCCACGCAATTTATGGATGGTTTACGTTTTACGATGCTTTTTCATGTGAGTATAAAAAAATACTGACTGATGTTTGAATTTGATACCGCAATACCTAAGAGCAATAGCTTTTTTATAACGGCAACTATTAGATGCACGTGTGCGTGGTATCTTGACACTCAATGGCATCTTTCAAATTTTGTAACATACGCATCGTGTTATTTTACATTGAAATTAATAAAATAACTTGATGATGATATGTGATCCCAGTGTCTTTCTTATATTTTATTGTAGTATTATTTCTAGTTTTACAACGCAACCCTGCTTAGCTTCAATTATTAGCAAAGTTTAACAGAACAAATTGTGGCACGTCAACGTCACACATTGTTCTAGACTGGGTTGAGTACGTCCACTTTTATTCGTTGCCGCACCTTGCGACTACGCCTTCAGTATCTAGTTGGACCGCAGCGGACACCAAACCTTAATCTAAGTTCGTAACTATATTTTTTTGTATCTATACTTTGAGCTCGCAAAAGAGTCCAAAAGCAGTTTAAGTAAGCGGAATTTTTCGTCGCGTTCAGATTTAATTGTTTTGAAATAAATATAGTCTTCTTTCGGTAAATTGTAACATACAATATTATACTACAATATTATTTAAGTTACTTCCCCTCCATAGCATAGCCGTGGGACCCTCTGTAAAGTGTGTTTTTATATACATGGGGCACACTATACAGTTTTGCACTTCTTGTTCACTTCGTTGCAACATTCTTGGTAATAAAAAAACAATTGGCGGGCAATCGTTGGTCAATTGTTTTATATCACACATCAAGGCTCTACGTACGCAATGAAAATGGAATTAAGTCGAAAATATTTTAGAGCGATGAATTTTTCGGAAACGTTGTCATTGGATCTCTCATGAACTGACACCGGAGCAAAAGCGGGCTCGTGTAGAATGGTGCTCACATCTGTGAGCATCTGCTAAGGAAGTACGACCACGGACATTCTAATGCTGTCTATGACATTGTCACAGGAGACGAAGCATGGATTTATTGTTTTTAAACCGAAAAATAACAGCAATCTTGTTAATGGGTGTATGAAAATGAGAACAGGCCAACACAAGTGAGGCAGGCGAGAAACGTTGGTAAAAAAGTGATTGCATTTTTTTCTCAGCTATGAGTCCATTCTGCACAGTTCCACTTGAAGATCAAAAGATTGTTAATACCGAGTGGTATTCTACCATTTGTTTACCCAGGGTGTGAAAAAAATTTCGCGAAAAACGACCAAAAAGCCGCGTTCTGCTACATCATGACAACGCAGCACATCTTCACACCCCGCCAACAAAACTAAGTCATTTTTAGCTACGGAAAAAGTACAACTCGTCACCCACCCTGCACGTAGCCCCGACCTAGCACCCTGTGATTTCTGAATTTTCTCCAAAATCAAACATTTGATGAGAGGTTTCACTTTTACCAATTCCGAAGAGGCAGTGATAGCGTTCAATCAGCACGTAGAGAACATGCCTGTTTTAAAAAATGGTTCGATCGTATGAAAAAATGTTGAAAATGTAAAGGAGAATATTTTGAAAAGCAATAAACATAATATTTTGTTTATAACATGTTGTTTTATTTAAGTTACGCAAAACTTTTAGTGTGAGTTGTGACGTGTGTCCGTGATGTGTACGTAAGATATAATAATCTTAAGTCATAGTCGAATGATTCAAAACTTCTTACGCGAAAGAATTTAACTACTCTACCATGACTACATATCCATTTTCCTATTCGAAGAAAAACCAACCACAGGTTCAAAGCTTCAGCTTGTTCACCGCTTCACCGACAGATGGCGGTAATACAATATATTTTTACACTTTTGGTTAATACATGATAATAATTTAAACGTCAAATTATTTAAGGTTCAGTAAGTGTTACTCATGCAATAATAGTAACGCAATAATTTGGTAAAGAAATACATACTTTGATTCAAAGAAATATTTTGTTGTATTGTAATATTATGACTATGATTTACAATATTATTGTAGCAATACAAATCTTTACTTGTGTTGCCCTTATTTTATGATCAAGGCCTGATTTTTAATTGTAGCCGAAAGACGTCTGCTGGACAAAAGCCTCCTCAAAAGATCTCCACGACGGTCGAAGAGGAGTTTGCCCTGTGCTTCCCCGGGGCGTAAAAAGACTACGGGCTTTTTGAAAGTGGGAGAGTCACGCTGCTGTCTTATGACGTCAGCACAATCGGGCCAGACTCGTCCGGGTTGCTTACCACACTCGCTCGGAATACCGACGTGAAGTAGCGGCCTAGCGCCGCTATGTTTCGCATAGGTTAGTGTCGAAAACCGTAGGCCATCCCCCCCCCCCCCCCCTCCCCCCAACAAAAGGTCCTAAAAACGGTATTACCCCAGAAGGGTACCAAAGCCGGAGAATCTCTCCCCGAGCATTCGCGCTCGGGCTGCCCCTCGTATTCTGGGGAGGGCACAGTACCGCGCATTTCACAGGACAAACAGGGCAGCAACACCACGGCAACCCGCTCCACGCTTAATGTGGACTTCTGTAACATCAGTGGAATTCTCAGCAATTTAAACGCCGTCCACCATCACCTTGAGACGGCGCAGCCAGCCTTGACGCAGATATCTCGACCTAGCGATACGTCATATTTAACGTACCCCGGGTACAAAATTGAGCATAATTTTTTGCCTCATGCCGGGGTATGTGTATACGTTAGGGAGGATATGTGCTGTCGCCGTCTAGGCAATTTTGAGGATAGGGACCTATCTACTCCCTGGCTCCGCGTAGATTTAGAGGACTGCATCCGGATCAATGCGTGTGTCTACAGGTCCCATAGTGGTAACGCAGAAACGGCTCACCTCATGGGCTGCGTTTAAGTGACATTTGATGACTTGCTTGCACAGATCCCCGCAGCTTAAATCGTAGTATTGGGTGATTTCAACGGGCACAATGCCGAATGGATTGGATCACGTACCACAGACTACGCAGGGCGATCTGTGCATAATTTTGCATTGGCGTATGGTATGTCCCAGTTGGTTGAGTCGCCAACGCGGCTCCCGGATGTGAATAGCCACATGCCGGCCTTATTAGATCTTCTGCTGACTACACATCCCGACAAATACCAAGTCTCTGTCGACGCCCCTCTCGGAACGTCCGACCATTGCCTGATCAGGAGTGTAGTGCCTATCCGACGCCAACAACGCAGACCACCAGCGACCCGCCGCGTTTGGCACTACAAGTCAGCAGATTGGGATAGGATGCGTTCCTTTTTTGCATCCTACCCTTGGGGCAAGGTTTGTTTCCCTTCGGATGATCCTAGTGCCTGCGCCGTTGCAGTAGCCGATGTGATACTGCAGGGCATGGATATTTTTATACCAAGCTCTGTAGTACCGATCGGTGGCAGATCACAGCCCTGGTTCAATGTGTCAGTTATAGCAGTATCTGACTGCAAAATACAGGCGTATCGAACTTGGGTTGCGGCGCTGGGCTCAAAGGATCCGAACTGCAAAGTTCTGAAGAGGAAATATAACCGTGCCTCCAGATTTTTAAAGTGACAAATCGCCCGTGCGAAATCGAAGCACGTCGTCAAAATTGGCGAGAAGCTTTCCAGTTACCCGACCGGAACATGCACGTTCTGGTCGTTGTCGAAAGCTGCTCTTGGTAACTTCAACCAGCCGTCCATACCGCCATTGCACACGAGGAATTACACACTGGCCGGCATATGCATACGGCAAAAGAGAAAGCCGATCTCCTGTGCACTCTTTTTGCCTCCAACTCGAAACTTGACGACAACGGAAAAACACCGCCGACCATCCCGCGGTGTCAGAGCTCCATGCCCGAAGTACAGTTCAGACAGAAAACTGTTCGGCGAGTTCTGTTTTCGTTGGACGTCAGGAAGTCGAGCGGGTCGGATGGCATTTCTCCAATCGTGCTTAGAACGTGTGCCCCTAAGTTGACGCCGGTGCTAACGCGTTTATTCCGGCACTCCTATTCAAAAGGCGTAGTCCCTGACTCATGGAAGTCAGCTCTTGTCGATCCGATTAAAAAAAAAGGAGACAGTTCGGATCCGGCAAACTACAGGCCTATTGCTATTACCTCCCTGCTCTCCAAGATCATGGAGAGCATAATTAACCGCCAGCTACTTTGAGGGTCACTAGTTCATCAACGACCGGCAGTACGGCTTTCGACATGGTCGGTCGACTGGCGAAATTCTGGTATACCTAACATATTGATGGGCGGCGGCTATTGAAAACAAGGGGGAAGGCCTGGTAGTTAGCCTGGATATAGCGAAGGATCGTGTATGGCTCAAGGCGCTCCTCTCAAAACTTCCAGCATTTGGGCTTGCCGAGAGCTTATGCAAGTGGACCTCCAGCTTTCTCAGTGGGCGCAGCATACAGGTCGTTGTCGACGGTTATTGCTCGAATCCCAAGCCCGTGAACGCTGGAGTGCCCCAAGACTGTGTGCTATCTCCCACGCTGTTTCTTCTGCATAACAATGAAATGTTGGACACCTGCAACATACACTGCTACAGAGATGACAGCACTGGTAATGCTGTATACACGGGCCATGCAGGTCCCTCTCGAGAAATCGTCGACCAGTGCCGGGAGAAACTTGTATCTTCTATCGAGTCCTCTCTTGAGAAGGTCACGGAATGGGGTAAATTGAACCTTGTCCAATTTAACCCCCAGAAGACTCAAGTTTGCGCGTTAACCACTAAAAAAACCCCATTTGCCGTATCACCACTCTTCGACAACGCCTCGCCTAGTATCGGAATACTGGGTCTCGATATCTTGAGCGATTGTCAATTCCGCGGCCATCTGGAGGGTAAGCCAAATTGGCTTCGAAGAAACTGGTCGTCATAAATAGAGCACGGCAATACTTCAAGCCGCCCCACATATGGTGTATTGCTGTTATCTCTGGTCTGGCGCACCCCAGTATGAGCTCGGTCCAGTTGACCGCGTGCAACGCAGAGCAGCTCGAATTGTCAGGGACCCAGTGCTCTGTGTACGGCTGGATCACTTGGCGTTGCGTAGAGACGTCGGTCGCTTGATTGTGTGTCTTCTACCGCATTTATCATGGGGCACTCCCCATCGCTCACCCACCCACCACTCCTCTTCGGAACACTTTCCGAAGAGCTGTTTAACCTGATTCCTGCCGCCGAATTCCACCTTCGCACAACACGCCACAACTTAGGATATCATCCCCACCATCTGGATGTGTGGCGGTCCTCCGTTTTTCAAGGAGCTCTCTTCCTCGTACTACAAAGCTGTGGAATGAGCTTCCTTGTGCGGTGTTTCCAGGACGATACGACATGGGTGCCTTCAAAAAAAGCGCGTACACCTTCCTCAAAGGCCGGTAACTCTTGTGATTCCTCTGGTGTTGCAAGAGAATGTGGGCGGCGTTGATCACTTAACACCCGTACGCTCGTTTGTCCTCCTATTCCATAAAAAAAGAGGACATTATTACTAAAGACTATTGCCTGCTTTTTTCACATCAGTATGGTATACCTACTCTCAACAAAAAAAGCCCATATTTTGCATGTATATACCTAGTCTGGCCATAAATACTACAATTAAATATAAACAATAAATTTGAATTTGGAATCTGTCATTTTTATATGATTGTTCATTGAGATTTCTCATTTTACCGCCAATACAATGTCCAATATTTTGCGATATTAAAATGGAGTGGGGTGATAAAGAGAACCGAATCGCTGTGATTGCATTATACGAATTACCTATGGAGCCAAATGCAAAAATGACTTCAGTGATGGTTTGGTGGAGTATTAGCTATGAAGAAGTGACTGAGCCATACTTTTGTGAAAAAGGTATCAAAACATCGGCACAAGTGTATCAAGATACCATTCTTGAGAAGGTAGTGAAGCCCCTGAATAATACCATGTTCAATAACCAAGAATGGTCCTTCCAGCGAAGACGAGACTGCAAGACTCGGCGCCGGGTCATAAGGCTCGGTCTAGGCAGTCTTGGTTGGAAACGAACTCTTGGGACTTCATCAGAGCTGAAGACTGGCCGTCGTCTAGTCCCGATCTTAATCCGCTAGATTATAAGTTATGGTCAGTTTTAGAGAGTACGGCTTGTTAATTTGGAGTCCCTAAAACAATCCGTACGATTGGCAATGAAGAATTTTCTTTGATAACTGGCCCCAACGTTTAATGGACTGTATTGCAGGCAATGGAGACTACTTCGAATAAGTTTTTTTATATTTTAAATTGTTTTATATTTTATGTATTAAACTAATATAATGTAACAGAAAAAGTGTAATAAATGTTATTTGCAATAGAATTATTTTTTCTTTTTTCAGTATTTATGGCAAGACTATGTATATATATTCTAGCAGACCCGACAGACGATGTACACACGTCTTAAATTTGAAAAATCGGCCGTAAGGAGGATTTCACTAACATACACATGGGCAGGACAATTATGTTTAACTAACATGTAATATATGGACTAAATTAAGACCAATTTCATACTTTATTACCTTAAGCGGGGACCCGTGTCATGCGTAATTTGAGAAATACGTATTGGAATAAACTATCGCTGTCACGCTCATGTCATCTATGTGTGCGTGAAAAGCCCATGTTTTGTGTGAGTTATGCGTATGATGGGGTGCGCGCACGCGACAAATCCCGTTTCAAACTTACTCCGTACTCGCTCATAATTCGCCTCTTGTATCATATACCGAAGATGTAAGCGAGAGCGATTTATTCAGACTTAGAAGTCTGAATAAATCTATGTAATATGTAAATGTTTATGTAAAACAAATAAAATAAAATAAAATTATCAATCTTTGTATCACTATGATCATTACTAAAACCTACAATAATTATCCTCTTCCCAAAAATTTACATTCGTGTCATTATCTTGAAGACAAAGATTTTGAAGGTTTCACTTCTACCACGTGTGAATTGCACACAATTTTTTTTATATTAATAAAACGTTCGGCTGATAGTTATTCAAACGCCCTGCCCATTCCAATGCAGTGCCTCTCAGGATTCCTGAAAAGCTCAAATATTCTGAGCGGTACTACAATTGCGCTCGTCATCTTGAGACATAAGATGTTAACTCTCATTTGCCCAGTAATTTCACTAGCTACGGCGCCCTTCAGACCGAAACACCTTAATGTTGACACATTACTGCTTCACGGCAGAAATAGGCGCCGTTGTGGTACACATAATCTAGCTGGCTTCCTATACAAATGAGCCTCCCACTGGTAAATTACATATCTAAATGCAGACTAAGGATGATTAAAGTTAAGATAAAATTTGGATCTCGACTAATCTTGAATTAAGGATTGGATATTGAAATCGACCGCTAACGTAATTTATTGAATCTTAGTTAAATTTTAACTTTTGAGCGCCAGCAGTATACGCTTCATGCTGATGATTCAAATGACTATAATATAAAAGTTTTAGATTCATCAACATCATCATCAGCAGCAGGAAGCTAGGTCCACTGCTGGACATAGCCCCCCCTCAAAGATCTCCACGACGAACGGTCCTGCGCTGCCCTTATCCAACGTATTCCTGCGATCTTGACCAGATCGTCAGTCCATCTTATGGGGGCCTACCAACACTGCGTCTTCCGGTACGTGGTCGCCAATCGAGGACTTTACTGTCCCAACAGCCATATGTCCGTCGAACTATGTGCCCTGCCTTCTGCCACTTCAGTTTCGCAAACATTTGGACTATGTCGGTGAGTTACAGATTTCTTAAGCAAAATACAAAAAAAATGTCATTAATCAAGTCGATAAGTGTTTCACCTGTACACGAGGCATCCTCAGGAGATGTTGACTAGCCAAACTACAATGTGTCTCGTGCCACAACATTTGGACAAAATACAAAAGGTTAAACAGAAAGTGGTATTTGATTTAGTGTGCTAGCGAATACCTTATAGAAAACCATTTTATATTCTGGATACACAAAATATAAAATTAAAATAATTCAGTTTATTGAAAATTATTTATTTAATTAAAATAAGTTAATAAATTATTATTATAATACATTTTTTATAAAAATACTTTTATATTATACAGTTAGACAATATTAAAGCTAAAAGTTTAAATGGAGCTATTTCATAATATTATAGTACTAAACATCTTAACAATTTTTTTTCTTTACACGCTTTATCAATTTATAGATATTGTAATAAAATACTCAAACTTATTAATTAGTTATATAAATAGGCATTAAAAATTCAGTAACGACGTATAAAACAAATTAGTACATTATTGACACACAATTGTTTTATTAGTGGAAGAGGTTTACAATCAATTAACTTAGATAATTCATACTACTAGATAGTCTCTTGCTGTTAGACAACAGTTGAAAACAGGCCAGGAATATTAGATTAGTGTGCGTGACAAGCTACATACAAGCTACACTCGCGATATCTATGACATTTTGTGTTAGTGTGCGTGAATTACTCAAAATACAGGTTAGTTCTAAGTTTTATTTTTTTCGACGTTTTCACAGCTGTCATAATCTATCTAGAGTCTAGACCGTAGTTTCTCAACCTTATTTTGCTCACCGCCCACTTTCAGAATATGATTTTTTCTAGAGAATTTTCGTGTATTTTTTTGCCTTTTTAGACTATATTTTTTAATCTACCCAAGTCCCATCTGTTCCATCTCAATGCCCCCTAATTTTCTCTGGGTCTTCTACTGCCCCCCCCCCCCACTCCCGAAAGTCTCAAACGCCCACAAGGGGGCGTTATAGCCCACGTTGAGAACCTATCATCTAGACGAACACATTATCTAAGGCATTGAGTATACGATTCACTCACACTCTCTTGAAATTTCAAAGAATCACAGGAGCCTTTCATATTTATAACTTAAATAATGTAAAAACATACATGCAATAAAATGTTAAAACGTATTCTTAAACGAAAATAAATAAATTAAAAACAAAACTTATAACAAACATTATGTAGAATATTAGTCAGTTCATCAAATCAGTCGAAACGTAAACGTGTTATACGGATGTTGACGGATTTTTTTTTAAATGAAAATAAGGGACGAGATGAGCAGCACGTTCAGCTGATGGTTATTGATACGCCCTGCCCATTAAAATGTAGTGCCGCTCACGATTATTGAAAAACCCAAAAATTCTGAGCGGCACTACAATTGCGCTCGTCACCTCGAGACGTAAGATGTTAAGTCTCATTTGCCCAGTAATTTCACTAGCTACAGCGCCCTTCAGACCGAAACACAGTAATGCTTACACATTACTGCTTCACTATAGAAATAGGCGCCGTTGTGATACCCATTATCTAGCCGGCATCCTGTGCAAAGGAGCCTCCCGCTGGCAGATCTGAAGCCATCAAGTGAATATCAAATTGAAAGAATCCGGTAAATAGATAAATACCGGTGAAGCTAATTTAAAGTGTATCCCCCTTATTCATAATGGTCCGCTAACTTTAAACAGCCGCTTAGGAGTGTTTTTTCTCATTCTGACTTAGGTCAATAGAAGAAGAAAGAGTGAGAATTAGCAATGCTTTAAGTTAGCAGACTATTATGAATAAGGGGGTATGACTTTTACTATCTTAGAATAATTTAACAAACATGAGCGTATAGTAATTTGGAAGATATGATAGTTTTCGTTATTTTAAAAATTCATAAGGCGCGAAATGCCTGCCTGAAGTCATAACATCGCGTATCGCTATGAGTGAGTGTTGTGTAGTGATGTCATAGAGGTCAGTGAGCCTGCAGTGTCTAGCTAAGCAACCTAATATTTCAGAAACTATACGTTGTATCCTAAGTTGTAAGGTAATAAATTAGTGGTATTCCTAAATGTGTCGCAGAAAAGAGTGGTGTGTGGAAACGTGGGTACCGCTGAGATTAACATTGTACCAAGGACATGTAGATGTATTTAACGCTGAGATTAACATAGTAACAGAGACAATATGTCAATGTATTAATGACATTTTTTACGCGTCAAATGTTCTTGAGTGGCTGCTGTCGTTTTGACGTATTACATTACTATCTTCACAATTATACTAAAATTATAAGAATGAAATATCTTTGATGAGTTTTAGCTCGTATTTTTTTAAGGACAACATTAAATTTTGGCAGCACTCGACCCCATAACACGATTAAGACAATTATTTATTTAAAATGACTTTACTCACGGTTCGTCGGAGTGGGTACCAACTAATTTCGGACCATTGAGTAAAAAAAGAGTTTATATAATAAAGTTCATAATGCATACGAGAGTTTTATAAATTTTATAATTATGACCACGAAAGAGCTTTATATAAATAATATAAATATATACATTCACAAAATTCCAATCAAATTACTAAACCTCTTTGCAAATTTGAAATTCAAATATCACTGTCGTGTCACTAACAGTATTAGATTGGTTCGAAAATAAACATCTTGAGAAGAAATTTTACAACACATGTAGCAACCATATAATTTAATTAATAAAGCTTAATTAATTAAGCTGAATTTAGGTGCTTCCATTGATCTAGCCTCTTCTTCTCACTCAGGAGGTAGTGATTAAACTGACAGAAAAAGTATTCTAAAATAATAAATTTCGAGAATATTATATAAGAGAATATTATATAATCTGTTACCTACTGGCCTTTCAAATGGACTTTTGTAAATCCCATTACCCCAAAACAGAATAGAGAGATTTCGTTTGCATTTTATTTCCGCTATAATTTTATTCAAAAGCACCGTTTTATCGATATATTTTTGAATACTCCTATCCACATATTTTCACTATCTAAACGTAACCTTCATTGGTTATATTTAGAGTCATAAGGAAATGACTTTAGTTATTAGTTTAAACATATTATTATTGTACCCATAATTCCCGTATCTCACAATATCTATATGTCTTCTTCTCTAATTGCCTACTCTTTTATACGCGGAGTAGACCAAATCTGAAGCATCTAATGATCTCCGGTCCCAGCCTCCGCTGCCTCCCGAAGACCAGCCTTGACTCTCGTGACCACCACTGCTATTCTTCGCTGCTATAAGTTTCTTCAAAGCAATTATACCAGCAAGAAGTAATGCGATCTGGAATTAAAAAAGTACAGTATAAGTTATGTGCGTAGATTAATTGAGATATATATGGTTATATGGGTGACCGACGATCTGGTCAAAATCGCCGGAATACGTTGAATGGGGGCAGCGCACAACCGATCGTCGTGGAGATTTTGGGGGAGGCCTTTGTCCAGCAGTGGACGTCTTTCAGCTGAAGTGGTAATGATGAAGTGGGTGAGTGATCATTATTACTCTCTCTTGCAACACCAGAGCACTTAGTGTATCAATAAATGTAACAATCGGTATATGATTGTATTTTATCCAGGTTCCCTGAGTTTAACCGCAAAGGTTACTAATAGTTAGAAAAACTCTTCTTATAAAAAAAAATGACGTAAAAAAAAATTTAACAAAAAAAAAAAACAACCGACTTCAAAAACAATATTCCAAAACAATATATTATGCACTAAAAATTATAAAAATTATTGCGTATTCAATCTAATTAATTAATCTAATTCTAGATACGATTATTGTTATTTTTGGAATCGGTGTCCTTCCGCCGCGAGCCGCTCTCGCCTCTCGCCTCACAACTCAAGCACATCTCACCTATAACTATGTATGTAGTTACAAACCTATCTTGGATGACACCGACTCCAAAAATTACAATAATCGTAACTAGAATTACATTAATTAATTACATTTTATAAAAATGCGCAATTATTTTCATACTTTTTAGCACATATTATATCTATTGTTTTGGAATAGTGTTTTTGAAGTCGGTTGTTTTTTTGTTAAAATATTTTTTATATTTTGATTTTTAGTGAATTTGAAGTACACTAACCAACAATTTCTCTAAATATGTGTAGATATACTACACTGGCCTTCAAAAGTAAGTATCACACTTTTAAAATTGAGATAACGTTTTAAGTTCACAAGATATACTTTCGAAATAAAAAGGACTCCAAAGAGAATTTAATTTTGTACATAAAAACTTTACTGTCGGTAACCTTCTTTTAAGAATTGGCTGAAAAAAAACTTCAAAAACAAAACCATTCCTTTTTCAAAGTGGACGTTTCTGAATTACAATTTTACCATTCACATTTTTCTTTCTGTTTTAAATTTTTTTCAAGCTCGATGGGTCTTGTTTTAAAAATTTATGCTAAAAAGCACATAACATTTATTTATCATGCCTCTTTCAGTTGAAGAATGTGCTAGGATCATGGCTTTTCTGGAACTAGGCATCAGTATGCGTCGCACTGCAAGAATGGTGGGTGTGACGGTACGAACAGGTCCAGAAGGTAAAGCGAAGGTACGAAGAGACTGGACACCATCTGAGGAGACCTTGTAATAGCAGACCCAGGTGTGACAGTGCCCGAGAAGATCGTTATACTATTTCCACTGTGTTAAGAAATCGCCACCAAAATGCAGTTGAAGTCCAGCAACAGCTACTTCAGACCCGGAGGGACTACATTGGTGACAGTACAGTGAGAAGAAGACTTGCTGAAGCAAATTTGAAACCCCAAAGACCAGCGAGTAGCCCAAAACTCGAGAGAAAGCATCGAGTAGCGAGACTGCGATACGCCTGTGAACACATGCAGTGGGATGAAGAAGAATGGTCAAGAATTTTGTTTGCAGATGAGTCTCGATTCTCCCTTTACACTTCTGATGGAAGGCGAAGTGTTTACAGGCGACCTGGTGAGCGATACCTTCAAGCTTGCATCTCAGAAAGAGTCCAATACGGTGGAGGCAGTGTACATGTATGGGCTGGCATATCTTCAGAAGGTCGCACAGAGCTAGTAGCCATAGAAAATGGCACCCTCACTGGGCAAAGATATGCTCAAGAGATTCTCAATGAGTATGCAGGGCCGTATTTAGCAAATATGGGTGATGGATCGATGTTGATGCATGATAATGCCCGGCCACACACGGCTCATATCGTACAAGAGTATATTCAGGAGGTCGGTATCAGCGTGATGGCTTGGCAATCAAGAAGTCTTGATCTCAACCCGATTGAACACGACTGGGATGAGCTTGGGAGGCTAGTCAGAAATCGCAGACCTACTACCCTCAGGGCACTAAAGCAGGCCCTGGTAGAAGAATGGGCGAATATTCCCCAACATCGGCTCCGAAACCTAGTGTTCAGTATGCCAAACCGGCTCGAAGCTGTAATCAGAGCTCGAGGAGGCAATACCAGTTATTAATGATTAAATAACATGTAATACATTTTAGTTGAATTTTTTTAGACTAAACTAAAAATGTCTATTTTCATTGCTTTATCTTTTTTAAGTTTAAAATGTTACTAATGTATAATTTTAGTTTCTAAGAATTAAAGCCTACAAAATTTGCAAAAAAACGTTTTTAATCTTAAATCTCTACCTTCTATAGTTAAGAAAAAAATTTAATTTGAAAAGTGTGATACTTACTTTTGCAGGCCAGTGTATATTTTTCAATGCAGCAATGAACGTACGTGCTTTCCAATTTGATTACAGACAGTTAGAAATTCTGCCACAGATCGCACAAGTCGTCAAGGAGTCCCATTGATCATCATATTCGACTACGACAATTACTTGACCATAACTATGTTATGGTCGATGACTTAAATATCCGGATAGCATAAAAAATATTCGGCCGAGTATCGTTAATTGCTCCTAAGAATTGAAGAATTCCGTTACTTTGTCATGGATTCCGTAATCAGAACCTAACCAAAATCTCACCAACCTATCTTTGAAGATTTTGAGTTATTCGTAAATTTATCATCCACTTTGCTATACGTATGTACTTTTATAGACTTTTATGGTTTTTTTCATGGATGCCATTGTCAGATCTGGACCAAATTACAATGGGACCACACGGGAAGCACCAGCTTTCAAATAAAAAAATAATTATCCAAATTGGTTCACCCAGTCGAAAGTTTAGAGGTAACAAACATAAAAAAAAAAACATACCAACGAATTGAGGACCTCCTCCGTTTTTGAAGTCGGTTAAAAATAATAGCTTTATTCAAATTCAAATTCAAATATTTTAATTCAAAATAGGATTTAAAATCACTTATTGAACGTCAAAAACTACCACCCATTCATTATCAGTAGTCAACTTAAAAAAAAAATAATGTAATTTGCCAAGATGCGAGTAGGTATATTCTGTAATTATCACATTTCCTCCGTTGGCTGTTTGAGTGTACATTTCATTCAAGTAAAAATAAAACCACTGACCAGAGATAACTATGTATATAAACTTTCCCCGCACATTGGAAAACTTGTGATATTTGTTTGTTGAATTTTTTGTTTCATTAAAAATTACCTTAAATAATTTATACGTGTCTTGCTGTTTGACAACCGATAAAAACAGACCAGGAATATATGTTTAGTGTGCGTGTCAAGCGATGTGTTAGGTACACTCGCGATGTGAATGACACTTTGTGTTAGTGTGAGTGAAATACTCAAAATAGAAGTTAGTTCTAAATTATTCAGTATTCATTTTTTTATGGATAAGGAGGACAAACGAGCGTACGGATCACCTGGAGTTATGTGATCACCGCCATCCACATTCTCTCGCTCGTTTTTTTGAAGGTACCCATGTTGTCCGTCCCAGAAACACCGCACAAGGAAGCTCATTGAACAGCTTTTTAGTACGTTGAAGAAAGCTCCTTGAAAACCGCATACGAACATTAAACATGATAATATGTTCGTGATAACAATATAGCTGATGCTACTAAGGCTTCAATACTAACTGCATAATGGAAACCATACAATTCTGTTTGAACAACATTTTTTCAATACGATTTAACTTGCATTATCCCATCCACCATCATTGAAGGTGGAATTCGAATAAATATTGTACAATTATTGTATCTATTATAGTCCAGTGTAATAGATATCATTTATAACCGTTGCAATATTAAATTATAGTTCAACTTAGACTAGATTAAGTTATCACTTCTATCGGGCGTCTCAAGACGCACACGTTTTTAGGGTTCCGTAGGCAAATGGCAATAAACGTAACCCTTATAGATTCACCATGTATGTCTCTTCAGTCTGTCCGTATGTCACAGCCACTTTCTTCTGCAACTATAAGAACTATACTATTGAAACTAGGTAAGTAGATGTATTCTGTGAATCGCATTAACATTTTCACACAAATCTAGAAAAAAACAATAAATTTTGGGGGTTCCCATACTTATAACTAAAACTCATTTTTATCAAACCCATACTTATGGGATACCCATAGTTATGGATTGGTCTTCAAAAATTATATTGAGGTTCTTAATATCAATTTTTTTTCTAATCTGAAATGTTCGTGCAAGAGACACTTAAAAAGTGTTAAAATATCCCCCCCCCCCCTTGTAACTTCTAAAATAAGAGAATGTATATGATGAAAACTTCCATCGAAAATTGGCTTAAACGAGATCTAGTAAGTAGTTTTTTTAATATGTCATAAATCGCCTAATTATGTTAGTTTCTGCTACGGAACCCTTCAAGAGCGAGTCCGACTCGCTCTTGGACGCTTTTTTTTAAACTTTTGTCAGTGTTATTTTGGACAGATTAGAGTTATTTAAAATTACTTTGACAAGGTTCCACCCCATTCAGATTGCTTGCGCATTATACTACATTGCTATGGGTTAAGTTATGTCATTGTTAAACAGTTTCCATTTCATAAGAAATGTTATCCAAACAATCTTTCCAACGCGTATGTGTGTTTTTGTTATTTTAGCAGCTTCCGGATGATCATTCAAATTCTAATTAAAGTATTTTTATTCCAAGTTGCATTTAGAACGAAAAAATATACATATCCGAAAATATATGCTTCAAACTTGAGAAGAACGGTTGCAAGATATATATATATAAACTGTTCTGCTGTTAGTGTCTGGTGCTACAGGAACTGTCTGAAGTATTCAAATTCAAATATTTTTATTCAAAATAGGATATAATATCACTTATTGAAACTCGAAAACTACCACCAATTCGAAAACGTATGTCTCAGACCTGAGAAGAACGGGCGCAACAAACTCAGCGGGCTTCTTTTTTGTGGTTTGAGGTTCTCAATTCGTCGGTTTATTTTTAAGTTTGTTACCTCAAAAATTTCGACTGGGTGAACCGATTTTGATAATTCTTTTTTTATTTGAAAGCTGGTGCTTCTTGTGTGGTCCCATTGTAATTGGTCCAGATCTGACAATGGCATCCATAAGAAAAATCATAAAAGTCTTAAATTTGCTATACATACGTATAGAAAATTTATTGAATTAGGCGTTACTTTGCGGAAATCCATAATTATACAAATGATTTAAGTTTTCTTTAGTGTTAATTCCGCCAATATTTGTTTTTAAAACAATTCGACACGTGTTTCGCCTCTACACGAGGCATCCTCAGGACTTGTTGTCTCGCCAAAATCTGGCACGAGACCTTCGCGATTTAGTCTCGGAATTAACACTAAAGAAAACTTAAACTTAAACAGCAAATTGGATGATAAATTTACGAATAACTCAATATCGCGCCAAACGATTTCGATGATTCTTTTTTTATTGGAAACGATATACTTCAAAGATTGTTTGGTTAGGTTCTGATTACGGAATCCATGGAAAAGTAACGGAACTCTTCAATTAAGCGCTTACGTTCATTGCTGCATTGAAAAATTTAGTATATTTGTATATATTTAGACAAGTTGTTAGTTAGTGTACTTCAAATTCACTAAAAATTAAAAAAAATTTAACAAAAAAACAACCGACTTCATAAACACGATTTCAAAACAATAGATATAATATGCACTAAAAAGTAGAAAAATAATTGCGTATTTTTATACAATCTAATTCTAGTAACGATTATTGTAATTTTTGGAGTCGGTGTCACCCAAGATAGGCTTGTAATTACATACATTGTTATAGGTGAGATGTGCTTGAGTCGTGAGGAGGTGAGAGGCGAGAGCGGGTCGCGGCGGAAGCTCATTCCACAGCTTTGTAGTACGTGGAAGACCGCACTGTGGAGGACCGCCACACGTCCAGATGGTGGGGATAGGTTAGGATATCAATCCTAACTTGTGTCGTTACGTGCGAAGGTGAAATTTGGCGGCCGGAATCAGGTGAAACAGCGTTTCGGAACACTCCCTGTCATAAATGCGGTAGAAGACACTTCAATGAAGCGACGTCTCTACGCAACGCCAAGTGATCCAGCCGTTCACAGAGCACTGGGGCCCCGACAGTTCGAGCTATTAGCAGTTATAGTCAAATGAACTATAACTGCTAAATATGTTGACTTTTGTCTTATAATAAAATATTATATTATGTATGATAATGTACATAGAAACATTATTGAGTTTTCCAGAAATTGTGATAACCTTAATGATTTTTTACTAGGAGTAGGATTAATATGGCTTGATTATCGTCTGAGTTACCAATATAATTTGACACACTTTTACCCAAATTATCTTGCCCCAAACTAAACAAAGCCTGTGCTGTGTTTGCAAGACGACTTCTAAATGCTTATTCAATTAAAATAAACTTTGATAAACTACTACGAGAAAAATAATTATTTCAGCCCAAGTTACGGAAAATTTCCCCCTAAAGAAAAGTATAATTAAAGACTAGAATAGCGGCGTATTTAGTTAGCGATTTATGATCACTTTGTTACTCTTATACCAGTGATGACTAATAAAACAAAAATGGTCCAAATATTATGGTATCTAAGTTTGTATAAATTTAAATTAAGTTAAGACACATTTGATTTCAAACAAAAACCGCATTAAAATATTCCATTAGTAAACTAAACCTACGATGCCGCAGACAAACGAACGTTTATTAATTAGAGAATTGAAAAAGCGCAAAAAAGTCTATGGTAGAAACACCTTTTTTTATAATGGTATTTGATACACCCTGCCCAAAACAATGCAGGCCACTCAGGATTTTTGAAAAAACCAATAATGCTGAGCGGAACTATAATTGCGCATAAGATGTCAAGTCTCATATGCCCAGTAATTTCACTAGCTACGGCGCCGCCTTTCAGACCGAAACACAATAATGCTTACACATTACTGCTTCACGGAAGAAATAGGCGCTGTTGCGGTACCTATAATCTATCGTTTTCTTATTATGAGGCGAATATAAAATAACTTTTTTTCATACCTCGGCTTCCTTCGGCTTCTTCTATCATGACGATCCAAGATATTAATTGAAAACAATACCGCTGACCATTTATTATCAATCTAAGTAAATCTATTACGGCTTGAGCACAGAACAAGCCGCACGAGATTTACTTTGAACGACAATAATTAAAAAAAAACATTGCAGAAAATAATATGTCTACTTCAGTTGACAGCTGCACGGAAAATGGAACATTCGTTCAACAAAGGAAATAAGTGTGAAAAGTGATTGCCAGATACAATAAATTTACTTCAAAAGAGATTGAATATGTTTGGAATAGAAAAATAAATCTAAAAATACATATAAGTGATTGTAATGGTTTTGTTTTTAACCCTTACTAACTGTAAATTTCACCTTATTTAAAAATAATGATGTAAAAGTAGTAATTAAGAATAAAATATTAAGAAACCTTAAAAAAATAAAAAGTATTAAGATGAAATTATGGCATAATTATATTAAAATAATAATGATATAATATTCAAATTATTATAGATATTAAAAATGTAAAGCTAGGAGAAAAATAATAATAATTATAATTTGAAAATTTTTAAATAAACTTTTTCTTTTCTAAATAATTTTATGAACAGAGCACACTCCACTCTTGGACCCCTGTTGTTACGGATGTCCATGGGCGGTTGCCCCATTAGTGATCCTCTTGCCCATTTTCCCCCTCTTTTATTAAGAAAATGACTAATATTTAAATTATAATACTTTTATTATCTTAAAGTGTGTTATTATCGAATTTTAAATTTAATAACAATTTTTCGGTTTTTTGTATAATCTAATAATTTTTATCCAAATGTTTTGAGTTTTCTTTAGTGTTAATTCCAATTTCACGAGACTCGTGTCAGAGTTTGACGAGTCAACATCTCTTGAGGATTCCTCGTGTAGAAGCGAAACACGTCTCGAATTGTTTAAAGACAAATATTGGCGGAATATAAAGAAAACTCAAAACATTTGGAAAATTATGGATTTCCCCAAAGTAACGCCTACTTCAATAAATAATCTAATTATTTCTTATAAAATATTTTAACGTGTAGAAATCTATTTTATTTTTCAATATTTTATTATTAAATGATCGGTGATTATCGCATCTAATACTCTTTTGCAATACTATGCATTATAATAGTTTTCTCAAATAGAATCTTCATTTACCAACAAATTATGATATTGTTGTAAAAAATGTTATACATAAAATTGTACCGAAAAGTGTAGTATATTTTAAAATACTTCACGAATTAAATTGTGCTGATTTGCATAATATATTCTTAAAATATGTCTTAAAATATTGAATATTTAGTTTCTGGAACGAATAATTTGGAATATAATTGACACATAGGCATAAAAATTCAATATTCCGTTTCTAGGAAAAATAAGTTGGTAAGTTGGCAACACAAGATCTTGTTAAAGGCTTAGCATGAAGTATCAAAGGTCGTTAGCAGAACAAACTGAAAATGAATAAACAGCGCTTATTGTATAGTAGGCTTTTACGCCATGAATATAAGGTATTCTTTTACGTAAAGGTATTATCCCTTTAGTAATAAAAATTCAAAGTAAGCACAACTGATAAGAAATACTTTATTTTTTTGACAACATGATAACTTACTTTATATTTTTTTTCAACTGAATAGAAATATATGGCTATTAATATTTTTATTTATTCGCATCGTATTTTTAATATTATGTAGTAGCTTTTGTATTTACAAATGTTATAAATGCTACCCTTCTAATATTATAAATGTCAATTTAAGTTGTTCAATGTCAAGTTAATGTGTGTTTCACGCTTGAACCACCGATCCGATTTTGATAAAATTTAGTACAGAGATAGACAAGAGCTTGGGCAAGGGCATAGGCTACGTTTTATCTAGAATAAAAGGCTATGGGGGGTTAAAATAGGGGAGAAATTTTTTATGAAATTTCGTCAATATCGAAGATGACACCATGAAACTTTGTATTTAGGCACTTGATACGAAATAAATAAATATTTGTTCTAGTTTTTTTATAATTTCGATATGTGTGGGGATGAAAAGGGGGATGAAAGTTCTATAGTTAGTAGTTAATAAAAATATATTAACCACAGCAGTTGTATGTGTATTATTTGCAAAGTGAGTAATATTAAAAAATTAAAACTGCTGCCCCAAGTATCTATTGCACGCGGACGAAGTCGCGAGTAAAAGCTAGTATTGTATAGTTTTGGATAAAAATTTTAATAATTAAAATAGGCAAAAGAATTGGCCATACCATTATATGTTGAATTCAATAGATCTATCATAAGCAAAATGTGATACGATACAAACGGATATAATAATATTATATTATAATCGCAGCTAGTGAGAAGGACGAGAGACGAGCCCAATTGTAGTGCTACTCAGAATTTTTCAAGAATCCTGAGCGGCACTGCATTTGCAGGGCGTATCAATTGCCATCAGCTGCACGTCCTGCACGTCTCGTCCCTTATTGTCATAAAAAAAATTGACTTTATTAAATTCCTAAAAACATATCGTAACCTTGAGAAGAACAAAGGCATAAGTGTAAGTACGTCTTACAGGAGAGCGAAAAAACTATTTATATTGAAATATCATTTTAAATTATTAAAACTTTCGTAAGACTGGAGGGACTGAAGGGAATATCACTTGACGGATCGCCAAAGCACAAGCATTTTTTGCACGGCTCCGATCCGTATGGCAGTCAATACGGAAACTGACACGGAGAGTTAAGCTCAAAATATTCCGGTCCAACGTGAAGACTGTATGGATGTATGGGTGTGGGACGTGGAAGGTCACCAAGCCCATTTCTCATCAACTTCAGGTTTTCGTTATCCGGTGCCTTCGAAATATCCTCGGTATTCACTGGCCCGACAAAATTTCCAACGATCATCTTTGGCGACACTGTCGTGAAGTCCCAATCGACCAACAGATAAAACGCCACAATTTGAGCTGGATAGGCCACACACTCTGGAGGGATCCCAACCATATACCGAGGCAAGCCCATGACTGGAACCCTCAAGGAAAATGCAAACGTGGCCGTCTAAAACAAACCTGACGGCGGACTGCCATTGACGAATCGAAAGACATCGGAAAGACCTGGAGTGATATCAAGAGAGATGGTCAGGACAGATTGCGATGGATATGCACTGTGAATACCCTCTGCCCCAGCTAGGGGATGTAGGAACTTAAATCAAGTAAGTCAAGACATTATTAACTTCATTCGTCTAAAACGGTTTGTCGGAGTTGTTAATGTACCATATATCCATGTACAACAATATCTACTACGTGATTTTTAATGCTTCCATTAACCACAGATGACTTCATTAAAGAATGTGTCATTAGAGCATTATCTTAATATAAGAAATCCATTAGAAATCAGTGTCTCTAGGTTATTTAGATCATACCGATTATGGAAGTAATTGAGAGATGTTAAAATTAGTTCAGTAGCAGTGTTTTAGTGCTAATATAAAATAACTACGTATAGGTACACAGGCTGCACTAAAAGTATCGGGAATGGAATATTTCCACTGTTCCTGTCATATTAAAATTTTTTTAATTGAAAACTCCTTGGTTTTAAAAATCGAATATTATTTATTTATTTAATAAAAATTCTCGGTCTTGTCATAAGGTATTGTCAAACTTGTTTAGTCGTTCAGAAAATGAAATTGACTCGAGAAAATTCTAGAGCGATGATTTATTATGACTTTCGAAGTGGTAATAAAAATTTACACATTTACTAACACATCTTAAAATGCAAACCTTTACCTTTAATATTAATAAAATACTATTATTTGGATGTGCTACATATTGATAGGTTTTTTTTAGTCGGTGCCAAGCCAAATGTAATATTAGGTACCTACACTCGAATTGAATTGAGAACCCTGCTCATTATTGAAGTCGGTTAAAATAGGTATATTCTATATATAGGTATAATTTAATATTTTCTTAATTATACCATAGACTGGGAATGGAGGATACTACATATTACACTGTAACAGAATTGTGAAAACAAAAAAGAAAAGTCCGCTGAGTTTCTTACACCCGTTATTCTCAGGTCTGAGGCATACTATTTCGAATATGTGGTAGTTTTTGACGTTCAATAAGTGATTTTAAATCCTATTTTGAATAAATGTATTTGAATTTGAATAATTTTAATACAATCAACAACATGGAGCAGATATATCACAGACAAGTATCCCAGAAACCTAAAAAGATGGGAACAATACAGGAGATGGTCAGAACTAAGGTCAATAGCTAAAGATAGAAAAGAGTGGAAGAAGTTGGAAGAGACCTTTATCAATAGACAAACAGATAGAGATAGAAATTTAGTTAATTATAGTATGTAAATATAAATGTAAATGCTACTATCTGAATAAATGCTTATATTTTTATTATAATTATAATACAATAATAAAGTGGTTTTTCAATTTGAACTATAAACCTTATCAAAGTTAGGTCAGACGATATGAAAACAATTAATTGATCAGATGAATGTCACCTTAATAGAAGACGGTAATTTTACTGCGTGGGAATCATCTCACGAATGACAAGGAACTAACATTGTCACTGTATTTTCCACGTTTTCTCGAAGATTACAATTTCTTTTGTACATTTCAAGTTCATTGGGTCAAGTTTTTGCTCCCCGCAATTATTCAGTTCGCATAGCGCGAGGATTATTGTTGAAATCTAAGATAATTTATACGTCTACACCAGGGGTGCTCAAGCTTGAACTGCTGGCGATCTATTTCAAAATTGTTAGACTACGATCGATCGACTCTGAGAGGCTTCAAGCATGTGTGATGAAGGATTGTCGTCTAGGTAAAGTGTCACGATGACATACGCCCGTTCCCAATATACTATCTACAGATAGAGATAAATTACTACCTTCTATTGTCAGTAATTATCTGTCAATAATCTGAAGCTGTTCCAATATACCCGATAAGTCATTCTTATCGCCTTATATTGGGACGCGTGTATTGCAATTTCCAAACAAACTTCTATCGCTGGTAAGCTATACGTCGTCCCATTGACAGACAGGGTGTATGTGTATTTTTATCTCAAGTAAGACATCTCCGGTACTACTGGTCCGATTTGAATGATTCTTTCAGTGTTGGGTAGTCCATTTATCGAGAAAAGCTATAGGCTATGTTTATTTTTTCAAAATTAGGGATCCGTAATAAAATTGCTATTTTGTAACACAATACTAAATATTGGGAACGTCCGGATATAGATATTAGTTTTGCGCACATTATTATGTATTATTTTAGTCAAGGTAAATGTAGGTCTGCTCTAAAATCTCAATGAAAAAGTTATAATTATTGAAAATTGCGTGTTTATTGGTTCTTACAAAACAAACGCGTTCTAGTGTCTAAAGTTCTAAAATTAACTAAAGAGTGACTTTGGATGTTGAATCTGCTGATAAATATAATGACATTGCATGCCCTGAGCATACTTTTCATGAGATGGTACTGAATTACCGATTTTAGTAACCTAAAATAAAATCTGTAAATAGTTCTTTAACGGATTTTTTTCTCGAGATCGACTCAAAAAGCACTCGCTTATACGCACTCGCTAGATAGAGTAGAGATAAAAGAGTTTATTACTTTAGTGTGTTTGTCACAACAAGTGACACTACACTCGCGATTTGTATGTCACTTTGTATCAGTGTGCGTGCTTAGCTCAAAATAGAGGCTAACAGTCAACCTCAATTTTTTTTCAACGTTTTCACATCTATCACAGTCTATTATATATAAATGACTTAAGATTTTAGTTATGGTTAGTATGACATCGAAGTCAGTGTATAGACCTCTAGACGAAAAATTGTCTACGAGACATGCCTCAGATTTTCTGAGGTATGGATATAATTTAAGAAAGTCATTTTTTTCTTCAGTTGACGTATCTACAGGCCGGTAGTCTCCGTCTTTCAAATGCGAGGGGAACGATGACTTGTGGTGCCAGAATTCAAGCTCTAAAGGTTGATGCATCCAATATACGATAATTTATATTAATACAGTTTATTCTGTATTACCTTTCATGAAATAATTTATATTATTTAAACACAACTCATAATCGGATGTAGCACCATACTGTTAACTAATTTTTTATGTTATATTACAGCAATTGTAAAATACTTTATTTGATTGAAAAGAGTGGCCGTTGAGTTTCATGTACATTCTTATCATATGGTAAATTCAGTAATTTAAAAGAAATATTTGTAGTGACCGTCCAAAAGGACTAAGTTAAAGCCTATTTTAATGAAGTTTATTTGACTTTGGCTTTGACTATAATCATCTTCACTTCCTAAAAAATAATAAAATATACTCAAATATCTACCAAATCAAAAAGTTGTAGGTTACGAGAGTAACATTAGTTGAAAATATTTACCTTAGAAATAATGAGTGCTTTTCCCGCCAAAACAAAAAGACCAGCGATGGCCAGCGGTATCATCGCAGCCATTTTCATCGCAGCGCCCATCATCATCATTCCCATCATTTTCTTCATCTTTCCACGACCTGAAATTATGAAAATATCTACTATATTATATGTACGTTAATCTTGGCATGTTTATTTAATGCCATAATTAAGGCGCCAGGGTATTTGACTCTTGAGGTGCTGGTTTGAAATCCAAAATTTTCAATAAATTTTGGCATGAATAAAAAAAAGTGTATGAATGGTGTAACAAAACATAAATCCTTAATTAAATGATTTCTCGTACTATGTTACGTTTTTAGAAAGAAAAATATTGTTTAAATAAGATATTAAACACAACCAATGAAAATATAATTATAACGCATAATTTTAACGTTTTATTTTCAAAATTTACGAGTTCCGTTTCTTTGTCCATGACAAATCATTTCATGATCAGTGATGTTGAGTTGTACTTCGATTTGTCGCACACTTGTTATAGTAAATTTAAGACTTTTATGGTGTTCCCATGGATACCAATGTTAGATCTGGACCAAATTACAATGGGACGACACGGGAAGCACCAAATTTCAATAAAAAAAAAATATGAAAATCGGTTCACCCAGGTGAACGTTCTGAGGTTGCAAACATAAAAAAAATAACGACAAATTGAGAACATCCTCCTATTTTGAAGTCGGTTAAAAGGATTGAAAAAGAGTTAAAATAGAATACAGTTAATACAGAAGGGAATCAAGAATCAGGAACTAGTAATGTTATCTAAACACGGAAAAACTATTGTAAAAGAAATTATCGATGTGTGATTCGTTATATATGTTATTGGCATTCATGATAAAAAACAATTAACTTGGATACTTAGTAAAAAGTTACATCCGTATGTTATAACTATTCACTTATATCACACTTCACACTGGGATTAATAAACAAATAAAATTTTATTTGTGTATTAATCCTAGAAGAGAGGATTATCACTTTTAAAAACATAATAATAATATATCTTTATTAAAAGGTATGCACCCAGTTAAAATTACATATATATATGTATAAAGTAAAATAATATAATACAATTAAATTAAAATACAATTCTGTATTCAGGTCTATTTATTTCTTATTAGCCTCCTGGTGCACTGAACGCCAATGCTTGTTAATTGAACGATCCAGACACCTGGCCAACGTGCTCAGGATCTCATTCTTGGATTCTCGCAATCGGCTCCAGAATGTTGCGACACGCGATCTCATGATGGCGAAGAAATACGGTACTTTCAACGGCAACTTCATCAGGATACGATACGCATCATTGTATTGCACCCTGATGCTGTTGATGGCACGCCTGGTGTACTTCACCCAAAGTTGACATGTATAGAAGCTTAGACAGTAAGCTCTAAACAGTGTCACCTTCAGCATAACAAATTGTTTGAGCAAAAGATCAAAAAGGTCCCCGAGCTGGTACATTATCGGAATTTTTGTAAGTGTCGGTGCTCAATAGGTAGAACCGTGGACTCACACCACTAGACCCCCCCGGTTCGAAATATATCCTCTCCGAAATATATCAAGTTGTTCTTTTTTGTTGCTTTCGATTTCATAGTATTTACATCTATTCTATTAACGCTTCATGATTTGCTACTTTTTATACGCTTTAAGCTATAAAAAGTATTCTTTTTTGTATGGCAGTAAGGGACGAGACGAGCAGACCGTTCAGCTGATGGTAATTGATACGCCCTGCCCATCCATAACAATGCGGTGCCGCTAAGGATTCTTGAAAACACCAAAAAATTCTAAGCGGCACTATAATCTATATATATATATATATATATATATATATATATATATATATATATAAATGAATTGCTGTTCGTTAGTCTCGCTAAAAGTCGAGAACGGCTGGACCTTTTTGGCTAATTTTGGTCTTGAATTATTTCTGGAAGTCCAGAGAAGGTTTAAAAGGTGAATAAATATGAAAATGCTCGGAATTAAATAAAAACAACTATTTTGATTTTTCTTAGATGTGTCCCCCGTCGTTCAGAAATCAAATTAAAATAATAGTTTAAAATGAATAACTAATTAGAATTTTTAAATCTTTCTAACTTTCTCAGGAGGTAAAAAATAAACTTAATTTTAGGTAACTGTAGTAGGTAGATTAACTAGAGCTGTTGTTAACTATATATCAGATTATTTTATGAAGATTGATAAATCTTAAGTTTTGTCCAAAAATTTAATTTCTTAACCAACAAAACAAAACAAACAAAAAGTTTATGAGAAAGCTTTGAATTGTGTGTGTCTGTCAATATCAAACTGAAACCTTATAAATAGCCAGTAATTCAGAAAAACTCTGTTATGTAAGTAAGGAATATAGTGTGTAACTAATCGAAAATAATAATAATATTTCATTCGTACTGAGCAATTTTTTTATTTATTTTTTTATTAAAAGGATTCCTTTTGTTTGTTTTAAGTTTATTTTATACAACAGTTTAAGTATTTTATCTATCGATTGAGGCAGTACGAAGTCTGCCTCAATCGATGTCGAGTCAGCTAGTTGCTTCTAAATATTTTAACAATACGTCATATTATGCTTACACGAAGTTAAAACTATCATTACGAGGAAGTGTACTAAGAATACTGGCAGCATTTCCACGTTGGATAGCTAGGCTGATCCGTTGACTGAAATAGCTGCCAGTGCTTGGGTTTCCAGAAGCCTTATTGAGGAGCGCACTTAGTACTTTGAACATTCCACACTAGCCATAGGTCTCAACACCAAACGGCACAAAGATGTAAGACTTACTAAAAACTACATATTTGCAAAGTTTGCTGTCTTCGACAGTCGAAGCGGCAGCCCCAGCATCAACTGACATAACTTGGACATCAGAAGGAGCAAGAGTGTCGACGCAAGTCGTGTCCCACACCAGCGCCCTTCCCCGTAAGCAAGCCACAAGAGTTATTCATGACGCTTGTCATTATTATAAACATACAAGCTGACCCGTTTTTTAATGAATTTGTCAATAATATTTCATAACATCAAGATTTATTTCGTAAAATATGCTCCCTGTTATTATAATGAAGTTGTTTAACAGCAGAACTGTCAAGCCGTGCATCAATAAAATTCTCTCATTTAAAATATGTCCATATAAAACAAATATTGGAAATAAAAATGATTATGAGTCCCAAATCAAAATTAAAGCTATCCAATCTCTCAAATTGGACTAAACTGCACTCCATAAAGTAATCCCCATTAAAATCTGTTCATTAGCTTAGGAGTTCACTGGGAACAAACATCAGGACACTGGATTTATATATATTAAGATATTAATAATTGAATAAGAAATTGTTAAGTTTCTAATCGATGTTTTTGAATATAAAATTCTACTCGAAAGATAATGAGACTGTGGCAAATAAAGATCCGTTATATCTTCCAAGCCCTAATATAGTCAATCAAATGTTAAACATTTCACACTAACTGAGAACTGATTCACACGAATTTAAACTATGAAAGTCATAATCAAAGCGTTACTAAATAGCCGAAAGCCTATACTTACAAGAACAAAAGCTTTCATTAACAATCTCTTAGAAAGTGCTCAATCACCTTCCTTTATTGCTGTAAAATTAGTAGTTAAGACGTCAAAATTAACATGACTTACAAATAAACACGATTATTGTACAATCGTCGTTTGGATATACAACTTCTTCAAATATTGTTACCCATTAAACTAGTAAAGAATTCAAATATTTTTATTCAAAATAGGATGTGACATCACTTATTGAAAGTAAAAACCTACCAACCATTCCATAAAAAATGCATCAGACCTGAGAAGAATGGTCGCAACAAACTCAGCGGACATTTTTTTTTCATCAAAAATGTTTACAAAGTAATATTGTACAATTAAACTTATTTTTCAATAGGCCAATCTTTGGTATCAATAAGAAAGTCATTTATGTAATAGTAACCTTTACCACACAAACGTTTTTTAACAATTCACGCAATGGGAGTGGTAAGGCAACCGCTCATGGTCATCCGCTACACTAGGGGCTAAGAAGTTTTGCAGGCCTTTAAGTTGGGATATGTTCTGAGCTTGAAGATCCCTCAGTCGTATCGGTTCGGGAAAACTGCAGGTAGTAATTGATTCCACAGAACGCGTGGATTTCTGTTCCGTTATGATTTAAGGAGTACTTATCAAACTGACTTCAAGCATTAAAATAAAAAAAAAGTGTGAGTGTACTTATGTATGCACGCAAGAAGTTATACTTCTTTGGCCTACAAAGCAAAAACCTTAAATTTTTTTATACCTCGTGCCATTCTACGTTTTAAGAAAGAAATATTTTATAAAAATCATGCAAAGATAGTTTTGACAATTGATTATTAAACAACGAATACGGCTGTACGGGCTTGAACCCCTTGCCTATCCTAATAATGCACGAAGAAACCGAAAAAAAAATACCGAATGTCGCAAACGTCAGAAATTATTTGGAACCAACATCAACTTTTGTATTACAGTGATGCGCGCGCATTTTAAAATTTCACTCACGTCATTTTTTTATAACGCGCCTAAAGAAGTATAACTTCAAAAATCGAATTCTTTCATGCAATTTAACATGTGACATTGGAGCGATCTTGTAATTCTCTGTTTCAAAGTCTCTGTTTTGAAGTTCATACATTAGGAGTAACATAAAATTATAATTATGGTAATAATCTTTCAAATTTCATGTTATCAGTGACAGAACAAAGGCCATTAAAACTGAACATTACTCCGCTTGAAGATAAATTAATTCGAAAAATTGCTTAATATCTAGTTCGACATTTGAATTATCATTTTTATGGCGTTTCTCTTGGTTTTATGAGTTGTAAAATTACAAGTAATAATTTTGCAAAATACAGTGAAAGTTGCAACGATAGACCGCGACACACTTTGAAAGTACTTCACAATAACAATTATTATATTTATTACCGGCGGAAACCTATTTTAAAATAAAAAAAAACTACGTTTAACTTAACCGACTTCAAAAACAGAAAAGTATAAAAAAAAGGATTGTTTGGTTTTATGAAAACACGGTTCAAGTGAAATTTTTTTTCACATTTTTTTTTATGGAATAGGAGGACAAACGAGCGTACGGGTCACCTGTTGTTAAGTGATCACCGCCGCCCACAATCTCTTGCAACACCAGAGGAATCACAGGAGCGTTGCCGTCCTTTAAGGAAGGTGTACGTGCTTTTTTGAAGGTACCCATGTCGTATTGTCACGGAAACACCGCACAAGGAAGTTCATTCCACAGCTTTGTAGTACGTGGAAGAAAGCTCCTTGTAAATCGCACTGTGGAGGACCGCCACACATCCAGATGGTGGGGATGATATCCTAACTTGTGGTGTGTCGTGCGAAGGTGGAATTCGGCGGCAGGAATCACATTATAGACATTAGGGGTTATAATAATCGCAAATAGCAGATACCTACACTCGCCACGCGTAACTTTGAGCGGGATTGCTTCGTCACACACAAACGTCAAAAGAACACGAGTGATCGATTCCAGGGTATGTTGTATTAGGACTACAGCTAATGGAGATTCGTATTATCTGCGTCAGGAAGACACACAATATAAATTGGAATTTCTCAGCAATGTATATACAACTTTACATTTTCTCCCCATAAAGACATCTCACTATAATTAACATAGAAACGATAAACAGTACTTGTGAAGCATGGACGCCATGGTCGAGTTAATAAGAAAATTTCAAACGAACCTAAAAAATATCGCCTATTCTAACTGACACAGCGGTTGCCGAATCACCATGACAATTTTATTCAAACATTCCCACATAATATTAACCATTTAAGACAATAATAAGATATGGTTTTGTAATATTATTTAGATCAAAAATAATCTATTCAATTTAAAATGTTAAAATATCGAATTTTTTGTGATATATTTTATGTTTCTGTTAATATAATATAATAAAATTCAGCCATCAAAATACACCTACACAGTTAAATCATTAAATAAATTATTTAATTTAAAAATCTTAAATCATTAATAATTCCGCATCGAATACAGTCCACTATACCTGCATTAGTTTTAGTGTACCCCTCAAAGAAATGTCGTTGTGAACTATACATACATACATTTAAATAAAATTGGAGTGTCTGTTTGTAATAATGAAATAACCGTTTTTTACTACATGCATATGAATATATATACGGTACACATTTTTTACAATTTTTGTCTGTCCGTTTGTTCCGGATAATCTCTGAAATGGCTGGACTGATTTTGACGGGACATTTATTGGCAGATAGCTGATGTAAAAGGGAGTAGCTTAGGCTACATTAGATTTAAGAAAAATTCTTTTATTTTAGAAAAACAAAATAATGTTGCAATGTCTAGGAAACGCTCTAACCCTAAAAATTTTTTATATGGCAAAACAAGTTTTGCCGGGTCAGCTAGTTTGAAATATACAATTGAACCTTTACAATTTCAATACCCTGATCACCGCATGTTATTATATAACATATACAACATGTTTTCGTGGTCACAAAATCACAATAGGGGTTGCAGTCTCAGATTAAGGATTGGTCTCCGCTGCGTTTAACTAGATACCGCACTACCTAAGAACAATAGCTTTTTTATCACAGCAACTATTAGATGCTTGTGTGCGTGGCATCTTGACACTCAATGGCGTCTTTCACATTTTTAAATATACGCTCAGTGTTATTTTACATTGAAATTAATAAAATACGAAATACTTACTGATGATACGTGATCCCAGTGTCTTTATTATTTCTTGTAGCATTACTTTTACAAAGTCTTACTACCCAACCCTGCATTTTAGTATCAAATATTAGCAAAGTCTAACAGAACATGAGGCATGTCAACGTCACACATTGTTCGAGACTGGCTTTGCGGTATCTAGTTGAAGCGCAGCAGAGGGTTGCGGTGTTCAATAGGAACTACATTGTCTTGTATTTGTTGAATTTTGAGCTATATTGTTGTAATACTATCAGTTAAATGAAAGATACAAGTATATAAATATAGTAAAAATGGATACCAGTGGGAGGCTCCTTTGCACAGGATGCCGGCTAGATTATGAATACTACCACGGCGCCTATTTCTGCCGTGAAGCAGTAATGTGTAAGCATTATTGTGTTTCGGTCTGAAGGGCGCCGTAGCTAGTGAAATTAACTGGGCAAATGAGACTTAGCATCCTATGTCTCAAGGTGACGAGCGCAATTGTGGTGCCGCTCAGAATTTTTGGGTTTTTCAAGAATTTTGAGCGGCACTGTATTGTAATGGGCAGGGCGTATCAATTACCGTCAGTTGAAAGTCATTTTCGTCTCGTCCCTTATTGTCATAAAAAAAGCATATGCTGCATTTTCTTATCATTGTAAAAATAAACTCAAAGCAGAAAACGTCTGACGTAAGGAAATAATTTTTAGGGATTCTAGAAAATGTTTTTCTGTTAATTCAAAACACTCATGTAAGATAATTTTTTGGTTCAGTATAATTCTTATTGCAACATCAGACACCTCATCTCTAATCATCTCTCTCATCTAATCTCATCTCTATCCTCGTGCTATTCTCTAATCTTGCAAAGATGGCTTTGACAATTAATTATTAAATACTGAATACGGCTGTATCGGCTTGAACCCTTTGTCTATCCTAATAATGTACGAAGAAACCAAAAAAATAAAGAATGACACATACGTCAGAAAATTTTATGTACCAACTTCAACGTGTTACTTTTGTGCTACAGTGATGCGCATCACGCGCGCATATTAAAATTTCACTCTCATCATTTTTTCCTAACACGCCTAAAGAATTTATATATATGTTTATACATATATATTCAATAAAAACTTTGACTGAAAAAGTGATAAGATACAAGAGTTGAATAAATTCATAGATTTAATGTTCTTCATTGTTTAATTACCTCGTAAACCAGAATACCATCTCAAAAATAACAGGTTTAGATATAGGTAATCTATGTAAGCTTATTATTAAGCTACGTGACAAAGTGCATTATCATGATAAGGCATCAACTACCTATTGAAAGCTACCAAGTCTAAATAAATCTAAGCACCGGAGAAAGTTCTTGAAACCAGGACATGGTTAAAGGGCAGATAGATGTACTAGAATAGTACAATTTAATGATTATATTCTTGAATATCAGGATTCGCTTCTAGACGAACAACTTTCTTCTTTCACTCTCCCATTAATATTGTTTATAATTCATTGCCATTGAAATCAACGTTGAATTTCCATAATTGTTTATCTTTGAAGCTTGCAATATTTTTTCTGAGGATACAGGTTCATGAGTTATGATACTATCTGATTTTTTTTAATGGAAGAGGCAGGTAAACGAGCGTATCACCTGATGTTAAGTGATCACCGCCGCCCACATTCACTTGCAACAGGATGCCGTCGAGATTAGGGGTACCACAACAGCGTCTATTTCTGCCGTGAAGCAGTAATGTGTAAGTATTATGAAATAACTGGGCAAATGAGACTTAACATCTTATGTCTCAAGAAATTGAGCGCAATTGTAGTGCCGCTCAGAATTATTGGGTTTTCCAAGAATCCTGAACAGCACTGCATTGTAATATACAGGGCGTATCAATTGCCATCAGCAGAACTTCATGCGTATTGACATAAAAAAGTACCTACTCCTTATTATCTTATAAAATGCATAAGTTAGATTGCCATCTTAAGTAATCTACACGGTTAAACGCGAAGTTCGAAGACAGTAAAAAATATATTATAAAAAGTATGTACATCAACACATTTCCTTAATGTAATTCTAATGACACTTGAAACACTTTCATGAGAAACTGGGCCAAAGGTAGGTATCAATCTTGTAAATGTTGAATTCTTGTGATTTATATGTTATCAATTTGTTATGTTTTAAATTGATAACCCACACTTCTGGGTAAATTACACAACCTCTTAATTGTTTAGATTTGCAAGAGCGACATCTTTGTTTATAAATTGTAGTCATATGTTTTTTTTTATAATTTTAATACAAAATCGAAGTTTTATAGTTACTATTAACGATAAAGTCCATGGATGCCAGTTAAAAAACATATAAATGTTTTTTAATCAATTTTACGTAACTGTAAGGGAAATTGTGTTAGGAATTGGTAAAAAGTGGTTGCCAGCTCTCAGTCAGCCGCAACGTTAGGGTTGCTAGGTGTAAACAGGTATTTTATTGTTAATTATTTATAGTCATCTGTTTTTTTTTTAATTTAATACAAAATTGAAGTTTTTATTTAATATTTATTATAAACCTAAATAGTAACAAAACCACAAAAGAGTTACGAACACAGTTAATTCAACGATCCGCAAAAACCTAATAAATACTTTTACTGTACGAACACTTAAAAAATATATATAATTTTTATCCTAGCTGTACCATATTATTTGATAAAGAAAAAATGACATAGCAATACTAATTAGACAGCTTGCCGATATAATATTAACAAATATTTAAATGCAATTTAAAAAAAGCGGCCAAGTGCGAGTCGGACTCTCCCATGAAGCGTTCCGTAGCATTATAACGTATTAAAAAAAAACTACTAACTAGATCTCGTTTAAACCAATTCTTGGTGGATGTTTGCAGGGTAATGCACATCATATATTTTTTTAGTTTTATGATTCTCTTAAAAGTTACAGGAGGTTGCCATGATTTTAATAAACGTATAATAATGTTAAAATTAATTTCAGATACTTGCGGCCAAATTTTTAAAGGCAACCTATATATGTCTCCCCTCCCCTGTAACTTCTAAGAGAATGATATATTTTTTTTTATGGAATAGGAGGACAAACGAGCGTACGGGTCACCTGTTGTTAAGTGATCACCGCCGCCCACAATCTCTTGCAACACCAGAGGTATCACAGGAGCGTTGCCGGCCTTTAAGGAAGGTGTAAGCGCTTATTTTAAAGGTACCCATGTCGTATCGTCCCGGAAACAGCGCACAAGGAAGTTCATTCCACAGCTTTGTAGTACGTGGAAGAAAGCTCCTTGTAAACCGCTCTGTGGAGTATCTATAATATAACTAAAATTTTCCGAAGTAGTGCTAAATAGTAAAATAAACTTTCATTTTTATGTGTCAATCTATGACCTGAATGATTTTTGAAGTTCTTATTCAACTAAAACCATTATGGTGGTATCCATGGCGTTAGTACTTACTTAAATATGTCACATTAATGATGTCACTGATTGTAAGAAATAGCACTAACTTTATTAATTTAATATTTAAGATTAGAAATATCTCAAAAATTACACACTCGATTTTAATTACATTCTATAATAAATAGTAGTTAAAAAAAACTTTAAAACACGCTTTCTATAGAAAGCCGAACTAAAAAACAGAAAAGTTTAAAGTTAATATCAGTTCCTGCATTATAGACGATAAATAAAAATTATATAAATTAACAAAAATCTTATATTGCAAATTAAAAATGGAATAATTTAATCAAGTTAATGTATTGTCATCGGTCCTCAATAAATCTACGAAGTTTAAACGAAATCTGGCCGTTTAAAGTGGGCCCAAAATCGAGCCCAAATGTGTTGGTTACAAACAAACATACATGCAGGTGAAGCTAATGAAAAGCGTTAGCACATAAAAGTTACTCTATAATGAGATTTAAAAACACGACGAAAGATTTTGTCAAGATTTTAAGAGGTCTAAAGTTTATATTCATAAGTTTATATATATATACCAAAAAACTATTTAAATTTAGATAAATTAATGTTTTAATCATTAATATATAATTGGCGCTACTGTTATACCTTGAACTGTCCTTCAACTTACGTAATGAATGTTACATTATAATTTACATATTCATTGCGGTGCAGTGAACCGAACTTGAATTAAAATAAAACGGTAACATAATTCTACGAAAAGGTAATATATTATGTTGAATATCTTCTAATTCTCCTTTTCTATATTAAGTTTATCTTATAAATTGTTTTAGATGAATTTAAAAAAAATACTCTTTATAATACAACAAGACACAGTGCTTCACAAAAAACAGCGATACAGTTGTGAAGGACCTTTTGGATTCACCAATGATGTTTTATATTGGTATTACAAAGGGAAAATTCATAACTTACATCACAAGGGCTAGAATTAACATGCAAAGTGAGGGAAGAATTAGATTTAATAACTGAAAAATGTTATGTACCTTCCTCAACGCCTTTATTCAACTCTTGACCAGATATCTTGGGCAGTGACAGCTGAATTGTCCTCGAATTAACAAAAGCAGCAATCCGGTCAAACAGCACATCAGTGAGCCCTTTACTGTTCTCCAGATTTCGTGGTATCGTTGAATCCACTTCGTTCTCACTAATTTCATGTCCAGTCTTCACAATATCCACTCCATCAATTAAAGAAATTGCGTCCATCTTAGCCGCTCTATCAAAGAACGTGATTGCTTTAGATGTCAAGCATGGTAAAATCCCTTCCGATTTCCGACAGTCTTCATAAACCTTCGTCATATATTTTAATCCGAAATCTTCTTTACTCGTTACAACTCCTACTAAAACAGCGAAGTAAATCACTTTACTAATCATAGTTGAACTTTGAACTAGTAAGACTGGAGTAATAAAAAAGACTGTGCACTTGCTGTTGATTCCGCGTATTTATAGTGTATGTACGATAAAGTATTGTGCCTCTCCCATCGGGGTACATTCTCTGGAGACGTATTCACATAGATTGGACTCAAACGCTGCGTACTGTGAATAGTTGAGAAATAACTAGCGGTTAGTTGAGAACGGTTTATGCGATGGTAGCATTTTGTGTTGCGTTTGTGTGAGTGTGTAGCGAAATGGAAAATTGTTGTGCTTGTGTTCATAGGTCGTGATTTAATATTCGAGCTACTAAATCTGGATGTGACAAGTGCTCATGAACATAATAGCAGGAAATACGAAATCGATTTAGATAGATGGATTATACATTTTGTGAGCAATAATAATTAAGGTTCAGATAATCCTTAATATGTGGTACGCTTTTGTGATTTCTTTCATACTGCAGAATAATATGTGCGATGGTGATCACTTAAGGTGCGGTGACGCATATCACTTCCCTAAAAATTATATTTGGCTGGGGAAAATGTTAATTTGCATTTTTTTTGCTGAGTGACGTAAGATGTGTGTGGTCTAGCTTAATCGTAATAAAATGCCTTACCTTTCTATTGATCAATCCTTTAATCTCATCAGTAGTCTTCTGTCCATCAATGAAAGAATGCCCTTCCAATTCCACCTTTTAGCGAGCTTACGAAGTTTCGCTGCTTCACTCTGTAAAGCCTAACCGACCTTTGACCACGACCTTTTTCGGGCATTCTTATCATGAGCCATCAACTTTTCATTAGCAGTTATCAATACCTTTAAAAACTTCCTCTTTTTGGAGTTAAACTTCTTTAGGCGCGTTATGAAAAAATTATGAGTGAAATTTTAAGATGCGCGCGCATCACTGTAACACAAAAGTAACAGGTTGAAGTTGGTTCCTGATATTTTCTGACGTTTGCGTCATTCGTTATTTTTTAGTTTCTTCATCCATTATTAGGACAGACAAAGGGTTCAAGCCCATACAGTCGTATTCATTTTTTAATAATTAATTGTCAAAGCCATTTTTGCAAGATTTTTACAGAATTGTTCTTTCTAAAAACACGGAATAGAAGGAGGACTAAATCAATTTAATGATTTTTACTTCGTTAGGCCAAAGAAGTATAACTTTTTGCGTGCATACATAAGTACACATACACTTTATTTCGCCTCTGAGCTGGTCAACGATCGATATTTGCAGTATTTCCACAGAACTTTTCAGGTAGAGATTTTTACAGGCCAGTAAAAATAAGATACTGAAGCATGTAAATACCATAAAAACAGATATCAATAAAGATTTTAATGGTGATCCATAAATGGCTTTGAGTCAGTTTAAATGTGAGTTGCCTCATCCATTATTTAACACTGACGCGGACGTAAACTCACATTTCGCATGCAAACTATTGGAAGTCAATATAAATTAATGTTTATTTATTATTAATTGCCCTTTCCTGTTTATGTAAAATATGTTACTGCATCAAATAGAAATTTATTACTCATTATTTTTCAATAAAAATCAACTAAGCATTTACAATAAGGAAAAGAGGGATTAAACTCCTCACTGACTTTTATTGTACTATAATTTTGGTAATGTAATCAGTAATATAATCTGCTAGTTGGATTTATTAATAATACCTTTTGTACTTTTAATTTCTACATATTTTTACTTTTACTGCAAGAGGTTTCCGGGTGAAACGTTTAACTTTGTCATTCCAATAATTATCGTTTAAATAATATCTACTTATTTCTTTGCTGTCATCTCTGGTCTGGCGCACCCCAGTATCATCTCGATCCATTTGACCGCGTGCAACGTAGAGCAGCTCGAATTGTCGGGGACCCAGTGCTCTGTGAACGGCTGAATCACTTGGTGTTGCTCAGAGACATCGCTTGATTGTGTGTCTTCTACTACGTGTTCCGAAGAGCTGTTTCACCTGATTCCTGCCGCCGAATTCTACCCTCGCACGAGACGCCACAAGTTAGGATATCATCCCCACCATCTGGATGTGTGATCATCCACAGTGCGGTTTTCAAGGAGCTTTCTTCCACGTTCTACAAAGCTGTTGAATAAACTTCCTTGTGCGGTGTTTCCGGGACGATACGACATGGGTACCTTCAAAAAAAGCACGTACACCTTCCTTAAAGGCCCGCAACGCTCCTGTGATTCCTTTGGTGTTGCACGAGAAAGTGGGCCGCGGTGATCACTTAACACCGTGACCCGTACGCTCGTTTGTTCTCCTTTTCCATAAAAATAAAAACGTATTGAGATGTAATAGTGCCACATGGTGGGGAAGTGCATTTACTATTGTAGATGTAACATTTTACTGAAAGAATACTTTGTTTTAAATTAAGTTTTTGTTTCAAATTATACTGCACTCATAGATTACTCAGTTACATGTGCAGAAACTATTGTAATCTGATGAGATATATAGATGAAATGATAATTTGGAATAAACGTGGGATTTTTGTTGTTAAATTTTTATTTATCTATTTATTTTAAGCAAACTTTACAGCATTTCTATTCTACAGATTAATACTATAAGCTATTTACATGTATTGACTTTAACAAAGTTTGGCAGATTAAATTATAATGAAATAATAACGCTGGCAAATAAATGGTAATTATATAAAATAAAGAAGAAGAAGTCCTGAATAATGTGTGCTTGTGATTCATGATTATTAAATAGATATGTGTATAGTGTGTATGACTATGTGAGAGTGTTATGAGTTGTGAGTAGTGTGTAGTGTTCAGTCTATTGGGCATCTTTCTCAGGTTGGGACAATATGTGCTCGATCACTAAGTTAATAAATTTATTACGGCTGATGAAAAAAATGTCAATATCTTTAAATACGAGAGGAATGTTGTGACAGCCGGTTTCTTTATTCCAGTTTTGCTCAAAGAGTTTTTATTATTTCCACAATCCAATATTCCTTAGAAATTATTTTTCGATGGCTCTCCTGCCTTGTTATCGAGACCAATTAGTGACCAATTCTGCCCACCTTTCATCAGCTTATCTTCTTTTATATTGTTGGTATTAATCTGAACAACTCCACCGAACATCCATATCCTCAGTTTATTATAATAGAAGATGTCGACACTCGATAATTCGAGCCGCCATTCGTTGTATACGGTCGAATCAAAAAGTTGGCACTGAGACGCCACCGTCCAAAATTGCGATCAGTTATACACCATTTGAGGCCTTATTTGGAGCATTTTTGTCGCATGTGGCTTAATTTAAGAAACTATCTGATCTTACTGAGCGTACTAAGCTTTTTTGACGTTCTTAAGCTCAAACAACCAGCCCCCTTCTATTTTAGTCATTTTACATGTTGAGTTGGCATCAATCACGATAATTTTTTGTATGTTTTCTAATTTTTGCTTGTCCTTCAGACAGTAATTAGTATACTCCTCTCCGAAGCACGTTGGGTCTTCTGTATTTTATTTTCATAATACGTTTATTTTACATCCAAGCGTGTCATCCGTAAGACAAGGGTGAGACCAGATATATCTTCATAAGATTATTCAGCGGAATGCCTTCGTTTGTGAGTTTGGTATGGATTGTATTTGGTTAGCAGTCCTTGTATTACGTCATAATATTCAGTTTAAATACTTTAAAAACGAAGGGATAGATAAAGTCTTAAACCAACAGTGACTAATAGTTATTTATGCAATTGTTGTGTTAAAACACGAATGTGATAATAGTATCACATGAGTGTTTTAATACATAAATTATCAACAGTTGCATACAAGACTTTATCTACACCCATAACATGAATCTAGAAAAGATTCTGAAACAATTAGCTTACTGTTAACATTAAAAAAGCCAGTCCTAGTAACCATTACATCATTAAAACGCGTGTTATTAGGACATTGGGTGTTTTAATGATAATTAAATTGATTTAAAACATGGGTGTAGATAAAATAAAATAGTAAATTGCAGTGGTCTCATAATGTCAACTACTTCGCATTGGGATGTTGGCGTATTTTTTTATTTTAAATAAAGGAGAAATTAATACCGTGAGTTAAACTTTGCCATGTTATTTAATTTCATAAACATTATTTTGATGTCTGGATTCTATATGTAGACTACCAAATACCCCCCGACTACGCACGTAGATTTCATTCGATTCAATCTGACCATGGAATTGTTACAGTTCCACGGGACCCTAACTCATTTTGACGTGAATATTTCTTTACAATTACTTCAATAGAAGGAGGTAATGTAGGAAATGTGATTACACATTAAATATTTAGTTACAGGGGGTAAAGCCAGACGAAAGAAATCGATACATTGATTGAAGATTGTGAATAATTATACCTTGTGAAGAGTATTCACCTAGTATTAACCAAGACTCTACAGATAAGGTACTTGACCATATTCTTTATATGACAATCAGTCTTATATAATACTAGCTGATGCCTCGCGACTTCGTCCGCATACACACAGGATTGAGCACGTAGTGACGATATTATTATTTTTTTTAATAAAAGTTACAACAATTTTTTTTTAATTGAAACAACAATTTTAATATATGCTATCGCAACACTATTTGTAAATAATTATGTGTTCTGCAAAGTCGTAGTAGATTTTTTTTTTTATGGTATAGGAGGACAAACGAGCGTACGGGTCACCTGGTGTTAAGTGGTCACCGCCGCCCACATTCTTTTGCAACACCAGTGGAATCACAGGAGCGTTTTCGGCCTTTAAGGAAGGTGTACGCGCTTTTGTTGAAGGTACCCATGTCGTATCGTCCCCGAAATTCCGCACAAGGAAGCTCATTCCATAGCTTTGTAGTACGTGGAAGAAAGCTCCTTGAAAACCGCACTGGGGAGGAACGCAACACATCCAGATGGTGGGGATGATATCCTAACTTGATATTTTATAAACGATATGTATTTTGTAATTTTTTTACACCTTGTATTACTTTACTTTATTGGAGATTTAGTAATGATCCAAAATTTTTTGAGAATATAATATAGCCTATGCAGAGGCGTGCATATGATATAGGCAATTAGGCAGTGCCTACCTCTTTATAAGCCTAAACAAATATAGCACTAGTGTTAAAGTTTATTTAGTTTAATTTGGTTCCGTTATTTTATAACCAAACTTCTATTGAACACCCACTCATAAAATGTTTCTTTACGCTCGATGCAAAATACCTGCGGTAAGCAATCTATGCTTATTCCAAAGCTCAACTACGACTAGTTACATCCACACTGCCTACCTTGCTAGAAAACCAACGCCTCTGAGCCTATGTCACACGGAGATAGTGTCGTTTCCAAACAGTAAAAGAATTTTTCAAATCAGTTCAGTAGTTTTGGAATCAAATATTTTATATATTACATATTCTCTTATAATATATTCTCTTTATAATATTATTAGTATATATTTATTATTAATTTGACTTTAAATCGCTGTTTAACCTGATTCCTGCCGCCGAATCCCGCCTTCGCACGACACGCCACAAGTTAGGATATCATCCCCACAACTGGATGTGTGGCGGTCCTTCACAGTGCGGTTTTCAAGGAGCTTTCTTCCTCGTACTACAAAGCTGTGGAATGAGCTTCCTTGTGCGGTGTTTCCACGATAATGCGACATGGCTTCCTTCAAAAAAAGCGCGTACACCTTCCTTAAAGGCCTGCAACGCTCCTGTGATTCCTCTGGTGTTGTAAGAGATTGTGGGCGGCGGTGATCACTTAACACCATGTGACCCGCACGCTCGTTTGTCCTCCTATTCCATAAAAAAAAACGCTAATGCGTTAAAAACTGCTAGCCACTGATGAAGTTCAGCTTCTGAAAAAATATATATATTCTATTTATTAAGAAGATCTAATTAAGGCGGCATGTGGCTATCCACCAACACATCACATCATTAGCCGGAAGACGCCCACTGCTGGACAAAGGCCTACCCCAAAGATCTCCACGACCATCGGTCCTGCGCTGCCCTCATCCAACGTGTTCCGGTGATCTTGACTAGATCATCGGTCCATCTTGTGGGGGGCTTACTAACACTACGTCTTCCGGTACGTTGTTGCCGTATCTGTCCGTCGAACTATGTGTCCTGCCTCTGCCACTTCAGTTTCGCAATCATCCCCCAACAATACTACTTTAAAGAAGCCATTTCTTACATTTAATAATATAATTAAGCCATCTAATTGTAGATAGTATCTCACTATGCTAAGGAAATACATTTAGGAATACACGTCGCTCATTACATAGTAAGTATGTATGATAATATCGGGGTTAAGAACACAAGATGATGGTTTCTTATGATATTCACCTACTTTAGTATATCTTAATGATTGTTCATGTCCGGGAGAGTTGTGTGAGAGATTGATAGCATTGCAAATGGGAAACCAATAATGGTGGTGACAATACTAGAGACAACAATAGCTGCGATTATCATAAATAATAGAATCATTGAGAGAAAAAATTAAAGAAAAAAAGTGTGTATGTACTTACGTATGCACGATAAAAGTTATACTTCTTTGGCCGAACAAAGCAAAAATCATTAATATTATTTATTCCTCGTGCTATTCTACTTTTTTAGAAAGAAAAATATTGTAAAAATCTTGCAACGATGGCTTTGACGATTAATTATTAAATAACGAACACGGCTGTACGGGCTTGAGGTCTTCAACCCTTTGCCTAATAACGTACGAAGAAACCAAAAAAATAACAAATGTCGCAAACTTCAGAAAATTTTAGGAACCAACTACTCCCTGTTACTTTTGGGTTATGCGCCAGTGATGCGCTCGCATCTTAAAATTCCAATCTCATCAATATTTCAAAACGCGCCTAAAGAAGTATAACTTCAATAAACATCTGCGGCCCTACAAATAAACTTGGTATAAAGTTATACCCGAGAACAAACTAAGAGTATGCAAAATGTTGATGATATCGCTGACTACACTGTCAATACAATGATAATAATTGTAAAGTTTCTTGCAAATTAACGCGGGAAACGTCATACGTCCAAATAAATCAATCATAGGCAAATGTCTATTTGTAAACATTTTGTATATTCTTGGGCTATGCTCAGGTATAACTTTAAGCCAATTTTATTTGTAAGGCCGCTTGATTTTTGCCTCTCAATATATTCTTGATAATGTAATGTATGTACATAGGCACATAAGTGAATTCGCTAGAAAGTGTAATAACCGAATGTTAAAGAACAGATATAAACTTATACATGACGACAAATTTTGGGCTTATTTTGGAATTATTATATGAATGAGACGATTTTAAGTAATCATTTCCACACAAATTCTCCTGCAGCACAAGAGGAATCACTAGAGGCCCCTTTCGCCTTTTAGAAAAGTGTACACGTACACTTTTCGTTTCCGATAAATTTTCGGAAATCTATACAATTCCTGATTTTATACACTATTAACCTTTCTGAATTTGTACGTCTAGATAGAGCCTCCTGCTAGACAACCGATGAAAACAGGCCAGGTTTATTACTTTAGTGTACGTGACAAGCTATGTCTTACACTCGCGACTATATGTCGCTTTGTGTTAGTGAGCGTGTATTACCCAAAATAGAGGTTTTTGACGTTTTCACAGCTGTCATAGTCTATCTAGAAATATAAATGATGTAAGCCTGTATCACGTAGATGGGTTTCCTCTGGCTTCTACGAGTATATGACCCCTACGCTCATATGAATTGCTCTTTAACTGACTTAAAAGAGGAAGAGGTTATCAATTCGATCGGTATTTTTTTTATGTATGAACACCGATTACTCTGAGATTTATGATCCGATTTACGTAATTTTTCTTTAGTTAGATGCAGAATAGATGCCATTTGGACCCATTTTTACATAGTTTTGCCCAGTAGTTTTCATTTTATGAACATTTTTGTTTTTTGTGTACAGCTTTTTTAGGAGCTTTCATTCAGGTTGATTATATATTATAATTATTAAAATTGTATTAAATTAAATTTTTACTTATTTGATACTTTTCCGTTTTTGAAGTCGGTTTTTTTAAACGTAGTTTTTCTTAATATAAGAAAATCTATAGTTGACTCTAGCTAGGGTTTCAAGTATCATGGTCGACGCGTTGCCTGTGAACTTTAGTGCGTCATTGCCCTCAATACTCGTCACAGTATGTCACTAACAATGGAGAGATACCACAATTATCTGGCGCGTTCATAATCTTCATAAGTGAGAATAAGTAATTCACAACAGTATAACGTTGGGACGGGGCTATGATCGTTTCATTATAGTACTTTCTTTTTTTTTTATGTTATGGTCGAAGAACTCTTTTTATTGTATGTCAAAATAGGCTATTTTACTGAAAGAAGACTTTAAGCTATTTTTAAAAGTTAGTAGGTACTTCTGCATTCAAAGATTTTCTAAAAATTACTTGCCTCGTCTGGGAATCGAACCGACTGAAATGTAAAAAAAAATGCCAATCGAAAGAATGGCCAAAAACTAATAACTCATCTTAAGTAACATAGTATTTTAAAAGAAAGGATCACCGTAAAATGAATGATTTCCTACTTCGATTGGTACGATTTCTTCTTTTGGGGACGTGAAAGATATGGTATACAAAAATCGATACGAGAACGTGGGCGAGTTACAAACAGAATTGTGCCATTTCATATCGAGTATTCACCATAAAATGATAAAAAAATCAACAGGCAGCGGACTCATTAAAAGATTCGCGATTTGCGTAAGATGGCCACCGGTCCTCGATACTAACCTATGCGAAACATAGCGGCACTAGGCCGCTACTTCAGGTATTCTGTGCAAGTTTGGTAATTAACCCGGACGAGTCTGGCCCGATTGTGCTGACGTCAAAAGACGGCAGCGTGACTCTCCCACTTCTAAAAAGCCCTTAAAAGCGCCATAAAAAACCCCTTCTGAAGAATAGTTCTCACCTACCACCATTTAGTTAAAAGAGCTAGCATAGATAATTTTCTGTACGATGTTAAAAAAAAGAAGTTAAGAAATTTATAAAAATATTGCAAGTCGGTTAGTCATTGTTCGTAGTTATAGTTTTTTTTTTCCTTGTTTATTATGTACATAATTATTTTTCTATCAGCAATTTGATTATTTTTGTTATATTTTTCAAAATTTTCTTTTGGTTTTTGTTGTAAACAAACTGTGGAGTGTTCCACATTATAAAATAAATTATAAATGTTTCTATATATTAAGATAGTTGTTTGCATGTTGGCTTCCTGATAAATAAATGTAGCATCTTCTGTAGCAAAATGGTATTAATGAAATTAATGAAGAATATTGGGCATTTCACTGAAAAAACCTAATTTAAGTAAGTATTAAATTTGGAATTAAAAAAAGGGTTAATGTGAGCCTGCTCGTGAACCAAACCAGTCTGTATAAGGTTTTAATTTTCCTGCGACGTGTAATAATTTAAGGCTGTGTCTTCTGATTACTACTAGAAGTGAGAGTTATCAGTTTAATATAACAAATTGTTTATATTCAACTATATAAAATTGTATATAATATATAACTTTTTTTGATGACCCATATAGCCCAGTGGTTATTGCTTACTGAGCTAGAGGTCCTGGGTTCGAATCCCGGTGGGTGCAAACATTGAAACGTTGAATATGGATGTTTGTTTCCGAGTCATGGATATTTATAAGTATTTATGTATGCTTAAGTAAGTATATTGTATTAAATATATCGTTGTCTTGTACACATAGCACAGGCTCTGCCTAGTTTAGGGAAACATTATTTGTGTAAAAGTGTGTCAATATTATTATTATAGTAACTGTTTTATTATTTTATGAATAAAATCGTTAATATATTTTGATTAAAGCTTTAGAGAGCGGAACTTAAATATCTACAGTTACCCGCAGATCTACAGTTACCAAATTCAACTGTCAGTATTTTATCGAATGGAGAAACGCTGCCTTCCATGAGTCCAAGGTTTGGCGTTTCAATTTTGAATGTCAGAATAAATAGTCAAGTCTAAGGTAACCGTTCTAAGTAAAGGAATATCAACTATTCAGATTCCATGGAATACTATCGATTTCTGTCATCATCCTACAATGATAAGAAGAAAATATATATTTCTTATGATGCCTACTACACAACTAAGTCGAGTTAGTAAGTCTTCTATGGGGCGTTGTATATGCTTTTACAACAAGATCCCAGATAATGTTCAAAACAAATGTATTACGAAACAAAAAATAAATGTTTATGTGGTAAAGGTTACTATAATATAAATGACTTTCTTAATGATACTACAGATTGGGAATGGAGCGACTGCCTTCAGGATATTAAATAATAAGCTTGACTGTACGATATTACTTTATGAATAAATTTTTTTAGGAAAAAAAAGCCCGCCGAGTTTGTTGCGCCGGTTCTTCTCAGGTCTGAGGCATTATTTTTGTAATTTTTCACTAGCTTCGGCGCCCTTCAGACCGAAACAGTAAAGATAACACATAACTGCTACACGGCAGAAATAGGCGCCGTTGTGGTACCCATAATTTAGTCGGAATCCTGTGCAAAGGAGCCTCCCACTGGTAAGATTTTGATTCCGAGCAAAATCAACTCGAGCTGGTCGATGGCATCTGACAAGAAGAGGGCCTTTGACAGTTTATTCCGGCTGATTTTAGTCTTCTTTTCACAGTTTAAGTGCTTACTATAATGCCACAGACCTTCTTGGAGCTTCGTTTTTGCCTCAGAAGAAGTCAAAGTTCTGTTTTAAGCGCGCTGTTATTGATTAAACGGTCATCTACGTCGCTTTTCTTCTTGTTCCGTAAACTCTCCGGTCTCCCGATACATCTTGACAACACGGTGTATGACAGATTTGGATACTCGCAATTTTTGGGCCACATGTTTGTAGGTATGCCCAGTTTCAATTGAAGTAACCTAGTAACTGATTTGGTATTTAGTAATGGCATTCCCAGTTTATTTCCCATAATGATTAGCACTTAACACAACAAACAAGGCAATCAAGGCAAAACATAAAAAAATTATAAAAAATTTAAGCTCAGATTAATAACAAATGAAAATCGAAAAAAGTAACTTTGTAGGATTTTATTTTTTATAGAATTCATTTTATGTTTGTGGCCATAACGCACAATTATTACAATATCAAGAAAAATCAAACCTTTTTCTTGAGTTCTGCTTAATTTGTTCCTGAGTGTATATATACCTAGACATATAACTTACCCAGACGCTTTGAGAAAATCCCAGATTATTCAAAGTTGACATTGACCTTAACTGATGCTGGATCAGGCGCACTTGACCACCACATGACCACGAAACCCACACATAAATGAAAACAAACATGCACATACACGCCTCAGTGCACGACGGTACGATGCAACGATTGCACGCTCTAAAAGATTTATAGATAAATGCAGTTCCCGGTGAAAATAGATAAATGCCAGTGCACATGTATTTTCTACACATTTCAATAGGCGCAAGCGCATTGACTGGACATCGGAGGCGTTGAGGTAACAGGACATCCGCGGACTTTGACAAAATGGTGCACCGCGGCAGTATCGTCCTGTGTTTCAGTGCTATCCTGGCCATGACCTCGGCAGACACTTTCGGAGCAGGTCTCAAACTACTCGGAAGGATGTACGACAATTGCGAGAGGTCACAAGAAATGATCAAGTGTTTTAAGATCCAAGCAGCCAAGCTTGCTGACAGGGCTGCCCGAATGGATACTCTCCCAATCTTGGAAGGAGTTTCTTTAGTTCGGAAATCAGAAGAAGGAAGATCATTTCCATCGTCTTTGCCAGAAGGTGATTTGAATGTATTGCCAACAGATGAAGTGGACAAGCTTCTTCAGATTGCTACTGCAAAGTTCCTACAGAGTCATCGAGTGGTATTAAATCCATCCAGCGTAGGAGATGATATTGGAAGATCACTGGATGAAGCGAGAGGTAAATTAAAGAAAATGATGGGCCCTATTTTAGTTGGAATTGCAATTAAAGGAGGATTTTTAGCCATAGCATTCCAAGCAATAGCATTCATTGCAGGCAAAGCATTGCTTATCGGTAAAATTGCTCTTTTACTCTCAGCTATAATTGGATTGAAGAAGTTGGTTGCCGGTGGAGAATCACATGAGAAGACAACATATGAAATTGTTAAACATCCGCAAGTTTCCCAAAGCCACACTTACTCAGCATCTCATTACGGAAACGATTTCGACTCAACAGGTCCTGGAGGTCACTACAGAAGAAGCGTGGAAGATGAGGCAGCAGCCCAGGACAGAGCTTACGGTGCATATGCCAAACAGCAGTAGATCATAGCAGAGATATAAAGACTTACGACTCTATACAAACATAGATGACACGGCAAGATTTAGACGAATCTAAATCACAAATTTATTGGACTTAATGAGCTCATAAAGTAATCAAAATAACCTTTCAGACGACACTGATTAGAATAAGGCTTATTTATTATTACGCTTATATAAGACACTGTGGAGTGTTAAGTGTAATAAAACGAAATAATCGTATAAGTGAAAATAGCCAATAGTATTATTTAACCAATGCACCAAAAATGTAATGTTATGTATGATTTAGATGAATATTGTTTAGGCTAGTCGACGGGTATTTTGCATTTTCTGTGTTCCGATTGTCCAATTTTGTAAATATTTAGGCTAAGGTGTATGTGAATTTAGTTATGAGCTGCGGTGCTGATAGAAAATTTATGTAGTTTAATTCTTATGAATAAGAGATGGATAGCTGAATTTATGGTAGCGCGAGTACCTTTATTGATGAAAATAATGAGTTGTAATATATAATATTTGCTTCTGGCATTTATTGTTTTAAGGTTTATGTTACAAGTATAATAAAATTGATGTAAGATAAGATGTGGGAATTTAAATTTGTTTTATTTGATTTAGAATCGTTATCCCAAACATTTTCTAAGTTTCCTACGAGTTTTCATTCCCTGTAGTACTTACAATCTTATTAATAACCAATTGCATAACATTTGTCCTGTTTTTATCAGACTTAAGTTGAATTCGAATTACAAATGACACCAATATTAATATATTTTCATTTGAACTGTTTTTTTTTTTTGTTTATAACGTAGACGATATCGATTTTATTAGGACAATAGGTTTATTAATACGGTCAATCGCTTTCTTCTTCGTATTAAATTACGTTTTCTTTTGGCAGAGGAGGATAACTTGCGTACGGGTTTTTTCATTTGATGTTAAGTAATCACCTCCGCCAACATTATCCTGCACCACCAGAGGAATCACAGGAGCGTTTCCAGCCTTTTACGAAAGTGTACGCTCTATTTTTGAAAGAAACCATGCCGTATCGTCATCGCCTCATAAATTGTTGTTAAAAAACATAAAATTTAATTGGAATATTTGAAATACGCCAACGGTGTCTAACTAATGATTAATTCCTAATAATATTTCTATTAATGTTAATTAGATCAATCTTTCCGATCTGAATAGTTCAATGAGATAGATTCAATTGTACAACATCGAAGTCTTACTGTTAGTGGATACAAGAAGAAAGCATAACGTAAATATTGTAGCACGCAATATTACTGCTATGCGGTATTCAGTAAAAAACGAAGAAAGTGCAGCAAACGAGAGATGGGTATAAATCATGATAAATGCTAGGGTTGTTGCATTTGTATTTTTTATAAGCAAAAGTGACGGGAGATTCAAAACATTCACATGATGGTAAAAAAAGTGTGTGTGTAGGTACTTACGTATGCACGCAAGAAGTTATATTTCCTTGGCCTAACGAAGAAAAGTCATTAAAACGAATTATTCCTCGTGCTATTCTACGTTTTTAGAAAGAACAATTTTGTAAAAATCTTGCAAAGATGGCTTTGACAATTAATTATTAAATAATGAATACGGCTGTATGGGCTATAACCATTTGCCTGTTCTTATAATGGACGAAGAAAGCAAAAAAAATAAATAACGAATGTCGCAAACGTTTTAGGATCCAACTTCACCCTGTTACTTTTGTGTTACAGTGATGCGCGCGGATCTTAGAACGCCACTCTCATATTTTTTTCATAACGCGCCTAAAGAAGTATAACTTCAATAATCCGCCCTGCCCATTATAATGCAGTCAAAGGTTCATTGAGCCGACAATTTTGAGAAGCATAGCAGTATCGCTCGTCACTTTGAGAATTTTTACCAGAGGCAAGCTTCTTTGCGCAATCTGCCGCCTAGATTATGGGTGTGGTACCCATAATCTAACCTAATCTAGTACGGCGTAAACATTATCGTATTTCGGTCTGAAGTGCGCCGCCGTAACTAGTGAAATAACTGGGCAAATGAGACTTTACATCTTATGTCTCAAGGTGACGAGCGTAATTGTAGTGCCGCTCAGAATTTTCGGCTCTTTCAAGAATGCTGAACGGCACTGCATTGTAATGGGCATGGCGTATCAATTACCATCAGCTGAACGTCCTGCCCGTCTCATTTTAATATATATATTTTAAGTCTATCTTAAACTCTAATGGAAACATCACATTTCTATATATTCACACGATATTGCTTACACATTACTGCTTCACGGCAAAAATAGGCGCCGTTGTGGTACCCATAATCTAGCCTTCCACTGGTATATACTATAGAGAAACTGGCAGCCGGATAATTCGTAACCAATTTTAATTTGTCAATGTGTGTTTTAACCAGTTTAATATTTAAAATACTATGGAATTAACTCTAAGCGTTTCTGATTAAAACGATACATTTACAATACAATCGATAGATATGTTCATCTCACATTTCTTTCTCGTACAATATTTTTATAATATTTATATAATTATAAAGTCACTACCTATGTTCAGATTTTATAGTTTGCTTAATAAATTAAAAAGATTTATTAAGAAATGGCTCCGAAGTTAGTCTTATTATTTTATTGAATCAATTATGAAAAAATAAAGACTCGAAAAATCACTTTTGATTTTGAACCAATAATACGTTGTAGGTTAATATCACTTACACTCATATTATAAGTTGTAATTTTATTATAGTCAGCAATCACTCAAAATATTTTTTTTTACTAAATACCCTAAGAATTATAGTTGTAAAAATAATATATTACAATATAAATTAAAATACGGAAAGATTTAAAGAAAAATACAGAATCGTATACATTAAAGTTTGTATTCTTGCTTTAATATATATTGAAAATGTATAGTTTCTTCTAGTGCCTCTCCACTACTGGAGGTGGCTGTCAGCTCGCGGTCTTCCGCCAAGTGAAATAGTTTTTCTACGGCGGCGATCTTTGTTTATTCCCGGATGTTACGCAACCAGGACTCTTATCTTCTTCCAGCGCGTCGTTTGCCCTCTACTTCGCCCATCAGTATAAGTTGGAACAATTGGTATCTCTCGTGTGTCAAGACGTGGCCCAAATATTCATCTTACTTCTCTTCTTGAAGGTTTGCAGTAACTATCGGCTTCTGCCGACGCTCTGAAATACTCTTACTATATTATAAGAATTCTAAAGCTCCATATTATAAAAATGTGTTATGACTACTGTAAAATTAGCTTTATTTGAGTAACAAAGAAAATTTTACAGGGAATTATAAATATAGAAACACTTGCGAATAATAACAATAAGACGTGTAATTCGGTAATTACCCCCATATTCATAATAGTCTGCTAACTTAAAGCATTGCTAATTCTCACTCTGTCTTCTTCTATTGACCTAAGTCTGAATGAGAAAAAAACACTCCTTAGCGGCTGTTTAAAGTTAGCGGACCATTATGAATAAGGGGGTTAGAATACAAAACGCTAACAGACCTTTATTAATTGAGACGAAAGATTGCGTGTTCGATAACAAAACAGTTAAAACACCCTTTGCCCTAAATTCTTTATAGGGTCAGTAAAGAATATCATTCGTCTACTTGTAGACTAAAGAAAAATTGGCTTCAAAGAAACTGCGGGTATTTAACGAAACTAATTATCACCATATAGGATTATCACCATATAGGATTTAGGCTTTAAGTAATTTATTATTTTAAAGAGATATATATGTACCTCTGGGATTTATTACACAAATAAATTTGTAACGAGTACGAGTTCCGCATCATTCATAAATTTTGGTAACAAATTTAATTTGTGTACTTTTGCTCTCTAATCCAATCTAGTGCAGCTAATTATCGGCACGTGTATTTTCTTATGAGCTCGTAAACTTAACAGCAAATTGTTAGTCATTGTTTAACTTAAAACAACGGTTTAAATTACTAAGAATTCCGGTGAAGACTTTATCAAAACCGTAATAGTAAGACAGCTAAAATAATGTAGTGTTTATTAGTATTTCCCTAATAAAAATAATATAACGAAACCTAAAATACACAATAAAAAGCGACCAAGTGCGAGTCAGACTCGCCCATGGGTTCCGTTGTAGCAAGTAACATAATATAAAAGTTCTTGTAGTTCGTTATAATTTTGATCGATGTTTTAGTGTATTTTTTATTAATTAAGTAATTGATAATGACGATTTATGACGTTAAAAAACTACTTACTTACTAGATCTCGTTCAAACCAATTTTCGCTGGGAGTTTGAATGGTAATGTACATCATATATTTTATTTTAAATTTATCATTCTTTTATTTTAGAATTTACAGAGAGAGGGGGGACCCCTTTTTACCACTTTGGAAGCGTCTCTCACGCAAACTATTAAGTTGCAGCTAAAAAAAAATATTACAGAACTCAATATTATTTTTAAAGACCTATCCATATAACCCACACGTATGGGTTTGATGTAAAAAAAAATCTGAGATTCAGTTTAAAGTATTGGGAGCCCCCAAATTTATAAGCTTTTTCTATTTTTGTGTGAAAATCTTAATACTCACAGAATACATCTACTTATCAAGTTTCTAACTATAAGGGTTCCGGTTCTAAAAAACAAGCATGCTTGAGCATTATCATCTCTTGATAGAGCATGCCAGTTCTATTCCATACAATCTACGAGAATGAGTAGAAAAAAATATGTTGTACAATGGTACAAGAGCATGAATAAACGCATGCATATGCATCACGTATTTTCAGAACTAGACACAATATTGCTGTCATATTCCTCGGTAAGAAAATTATGAAATAATTCTTGACAACCCTGATATAATATAAAATTGAATGTTTATTTGCATGTCTAAAAGCAATTGGGTGATTATAATGAAATTGTTGAATTAAATTATCAAATTAACCTTTCATTTATGTCTTGGCCAAGCAACTTTTGATTTATTAAATTTAATTATTAATCACCAAATTATTATCAATTAAGTTTTAACCAATAAAAAATTCTTAAAATTTTTATTATTAAACTTTATATAGTGTTAATTTTTTACATGCTTTTTATTAGCTTCACCTGTATGTATGTTTGTTTGTAACCGACTCATTTGATTTGAATTATTATCAATCTTGGGCGAGATTTTGACCCACTTTAAACAGCCAGATGTCAGTCGAACTTCGTAGATTTATCGAGGACCGATTAATAATTAATATTAATAATTATTAACCGAGGACACTAATTTGATAAAAGATTTTTGTTAATTAATATATTTTTTTCATATATAAGGCAGAAATTGATTTTCATTTTAAATTTCAACCATAATCTTTTCAACCAAAGCGTGTTTTTTAGTTTTTTTAAACTTACTTTAGATGAATAAAGATATTAGTTGTATTGTATATTAGTATTATATTTTTTATTATTATTATTTATTTAATAAATACGGTTTACACCAATTACATATATGAAAGATTTTTTTTTATTAATTCAGACATTCATCTCGCTCACCGTTCTTCAGGCATCCTGACATTATTCTCGTACGTCATCATCATCATCATCAGCCGGAAGACGTCCACTGCTGGACAAAGGCCTCCCCCAAAAATTTCCCCGACGATCGGTCCGGCGCTGCCCTCATCCAACGTATTCTGGCGATCTTGACCAGATCATCAGTTCATCTTGTGTGGAGCCCAGCAACACAGCGTCTTCCGGTACGTGGTCGCCATTCGAGGACTTTACTGCCCCACCGGCCATCTGTCCGTCGAACTATGTACCCTGCCCACTGGCACTATTCCCCTCCATTCATCCTCAAGCAATTCACACTCAGTGTTTGTTATTATAATGTATTTTAATATTAGTATTATATATTTATTACACAGGTTGGTTTTTTGAAAAGGACGGTGATGGCCAAGTCGGAAACTACGAGACTTAGAGAAAAGTCGTGAAAGGAGTCATGCCCTCGATTTATAAGAAAACAATAACCGCATATTTAGTTTTTATAATTTCTTGAACTTTTGACGGAAATCGAACCGAATGATTATGCAAAATAAATTTACATCCTGTATTATTGAACCAATGGACTCTATTGTTGATAAGGATCAAACTTTGGAACGATTATGTATTAATAAAAATGATCATTATCTCATCATAATAAAGATATAAGCTATATGATATTTATAGGTGCTGGTCTTAACCAGCACCTATAAATATATATAAAACCTAACATAATATAATAAACCTCAAATACAGCTCTTAAGCTGTATTTGAGGTTTATTAAACTAGGTCTACATATGACGAATTACTCCGAATTAAAGAAAACGAACAAAATTAAAAGAGTGTGTAACGGCACTTGGCGCTACGTTATAACCCTCACTTGTGGGATTAATTACACAAATCAAATTTGAAATCAAAATTTATGAATGATGCTGGACTCGAGTCTCTCGCTTTCCAATGAGCCAACCGTTCGAGTGACGTATCATTGATAAAAAGCCACAACCTGAGAGTTGAACAAGACATACAAGATTCTCTTCTATATAAATCTGTTCACCGAATGTGATCGTTGAGGAATGGAGACCTTTCGCTGGCGTTCGTTCATTGTCGTTGTTTGTATGTGGACACAGCTTAATAAGAATAAATAAGGGAGCAAGTTAGCTGGCTCTGATATAATCTACAATATATACATATATCTATAATCTACAATATACTATCTGATACTATCAAAGCATAACACACAAGACGAATACACATAAATGCACTCATTCTAAAAGATGTGCTCATATACCAGTAATTCCGTATGCACACCCAGCGATGCATAGACAAGATTAATAACGGGTATTTAGCATGGCCTGAGGACTTCTGAGCTTACCCTTGATAATATATGAAAGTGTTTACTATTTATGGAATTCTAGAACTATTTATTTATTAATAAAATACACACATCGAACAATAGTCTTTTAATATTCGGAAAATTCGGTTCCAAAACTTCAAAATTATACAAAATAGTGTCGTTTCATAGTTCACAATATAATTAAAGATAGATTCTGGAGTTCAGTGTAGCAACTATAAATTTAAACAAACCTATATTTTGTCGTTGTTAAATATTTCATAATCAGCAGCTCAATTCAAGGGAAGATAATCAATCTAAAATTTTATCTGTAAATTACTGCAAACTACTCGCCAATTAACAATTAAAATTAGTGTTTGTGACGTTTATGGATTCAGAACAGAAAGACCAACGAGGGTACAGGTCACCAGGTGATAAGTAATCTCCAATCACAGGACCGGTATAAAACTTTAAGTTGGAATTGTTAACGGGCCCCGTACTTCCCTGGGGTACAAAAGGCGACTAAGGGCATTCACAGTGGGAGGCTTCTTTGCACAGGACACCGGCTAGATTGTGGCACAACGCCGCCTATTTCTTCCGTGAACCAGTAATGTGTAAGCATTATTGTGTTTCGGTCTGAAGGGCGCCGTAGCTAGTGAAATTACTGGGAAAATGAGACTTAACATCTTATGTCTCAAGATGATGAGCGCATTTGTAGTGCCGCTCAAAATTTTTGGGTTCTTCAGGAATTGGTAGGTAGAAAAGGTAGGGCGTATCAATTACCATCAGCTGAACGTCCTGCTTGTCTCGTCTCTATTCAAATACTTAATTATTTTTTATAGGTCTGTTTGCCAATCGGAGAAGGCCTCCCCAACCTTTTCCATTCCTGCTTATCTTGCTCCACTCTATTCCATGTTACTCCTGCTACTTGTCTAATGTCATCATCCCACCTTTTCTACGGTCTGCCCCATTCTTTTTCCCTTCTCTAAGATAGCCGTGTCAATTTGTTATGATTTTAAAGTGATAACCCTCACTTCTAGGATTAATACACAAATAAAATTTGACATCAAAATTTTATGAACGATTCGGGTCTCGAACCCACGACAGACACGAGCGACATCTCAAGTCAATTTCCTAATATGCAAATATTGGGGTTGAGCAGGTTATCAACTGTAAAGTAGATCCTGTAGATGAAGCCACAACCTGAGGGTTGAACAAAGCATACAAGATTTTATAACGATCGTCACTCGAACGGTTAGCTCAGTTGGTTAGAGCACCGGCACGGAACACCGGAGGTCGTGGGTTCGAGTCCCGCATCGTTCATAAAATTTTGTTTTTCAAATTTTATTTGTGTACCATCGTGTCACAACTTTGTTCCATTTCTCTTGGCCTCTTATCATGTGCCCTGCCGTTTGAGACTTCTGATTTTGTATGTTATGTCCATGACTTTCATCTATTTTCTGACGACATGAAATGAAGCGAAGTATTGCCAAATATATAATTTAGATATGGCCAAATACTAATAATTGTAGTTTAAGAAATACAGTCATTGTTGTAATGTGTTCTATACTTACTTGCAGTTTCTATAAAACACAATTCATTGCTAATAAATCGAGTTCCGTTTTATTCAGAGCGTGAAATGGCTCAGATATAAGAGAGAACACTTATGTATAGAGAGATTCGCTTTGTTGAAACCTTATTAATAGGCCTGTTAGATTTCTTATCATTAAAGACCTATTAATTATTTTGATTCTCTTTAATAACGTGTTATTAAGTCTTCGAGCCTGTGACTTTGGCTAACTTTTTTTTTTATGGAATAGGAGGACAAACGAGCGTACGGGTCACCTGGTGTTAAGTGATCACTGCCGCCTGTTCTCTTGCAACACCAGCTGCAAATACATACATCGTCTTTGTAAGCAGCAAGTTACATTATTAATTTTAGCATTGAATATCGTAATTATTCATAATATATGAATTATTCATAGTAAAATTGCTAAATCTTTTAAAGTGGATTGTGTTATATTTTATAATAAACTCCCAAATGAAATTAAAATATTACCTATTAAAAAATTTAAATGTGTCGTAAAAATAAATAAACATCTAAGGCCTATTATGATGTGAAAGATTATTTGAATGATAAAGATAGTTGGAATTAATGTGCTAAATTTTGTTAATGAATATTGTTACACTCATTTGAAAATTATTGTAACTTTTGTACTTCATCATGACTTGCACTAAATAACTTATAAAGTTTTACAGTGAATAAAGATTTTTTAACTTTGACTATTAATATATATATATATATATATATATAATAATTAAAATTATTATTTTAATGCAGTTATAACTTTAAATAAATATTTGTTATCTTGGTACAAACCTACCACCACTCAAGTACACTCCTTCGATTGGCATTTAGCAACAAGCAGTTGTATAAATGAAACAAAAAATTGCCAAAAATATTTTTATTGACTAGCCAAATGTGCTCGAAACTACATACAATAAAATAAATTACAAATGTTATAAAATAATTTGGCTTTCGTTTACTATTTTGCGAGTTACGGTTGGAATTGAAATGCATTAGAGAAAGATGGATAATTAATAACAATTCATTTAGGATTTAGTAATTATTTAGTTGTACATAATTAAGAGTATAAACAAATAATTTAGAAGTTGGAAATTGTATAAAAAAAGCTTTATATTGAATACTTCTTCACAATTTGTTATTTTTTAAGTTCTAACCTTCACTTCTGGGATTAATTACAAAAATTAAATTTATAAACAAAATTTATGAACGATGCAGGAATACAACCTGCGACCTCTCACGTTCCGTCCAAGCGCTCTTTCCACTGAGCCAACTTTCGACTGACGTATCATTGATATATCTTGTACGTCTTGTTCAACTCTAAGGTTGTGGCTTCATCTACAGGATCTACTTTACAGTCGATAACCTGCTCAACCCCAATGTTTGCATATTATTAGATTGACTTGAGATGTCGCTCTTGCAATTCTGAATGAAGCCATATCCTGAGAGTTGAACAAAGCATAAGATTTTATCAGCGATACGTCACTCGAACGGTTGGCGCAGTTGGAAGATCGCTCGCACGGAACGGGAGAGGTCGAGTCCCGCATCGTTCGTAAATTTTGTTTTCAAGTTTAATTTGTGAATACTTCTTCATCACTGGATTTAAAGAAGCTGTAGAAATAGTAATTGAAAAAGGACTGATGAGGATATTTCGTTTTGATGACAGCATAAGTGAAGATACTTAAAGTGACTGCACAATTAAACAGACGGAATAGAACTAGGCAAGATGCTATAGGTTAATCTAGTTGCAGATTCCACAATAATAAAATAAATAGTAGTTAAAAAAAACTAAAAAACACGCTTTTTATGGAAAACCGAACTTAAAAAACGAAAATAAATTTAAAATGAACATAAATTCCTGGCTTATAGACGATAGATGAAAATTATATAAGTTATCAAAACTCTTATTTTGCAAATTGAAAAATGGAATAATTTTATCAAATTAGTGTATTGTCATCGGTCCACGATAAATCTACGAAGTTTGAACGAAATCTGGCCGTTTAAAGGGGGTCAAATGAGTCGATTACAAACAAACAAACATTCATACAGGTGAAGCTAATAAAAAGCTTGTAAAAATAGAATCCCGCCGACGTTAATATTTCGCCGGTGGTTAGGGCGATAGACTGAGGAAGTTCCCAAAATGGATACCTTCTGTATCTGACCCTTAATCCAGTTATTTAGTGAGAGCCTCTTGAGATGATGGTTGAGGCTCTTTGCTATACGATCATTTACGGACGGTTACAAACAAACATACATACAGGTAAAGCTAATGGAAAGCGTGTAAAAAGACAGCTTTTATGGAAAGGTTAATTAATGTAAGCGTTAAGAGAAATCACTCTGATCTTAACTATTGGTATTGGAGAACAAAATACATTCATGAAAAGACGCAAAATAACAGTTACAAGCCCTGCATTGTACGTAGTGGAATTGTTTTAGCTGATACTAAAGTGAAAGAGGCAAGAATTAGCTACTTCACCTTATATTATATGTGAAATAATTATAATTATTATCTTATATTTGTTTCTCCTATACAAGTAATAGTTAATTTATCAATAATGGTTGAAAGACATCCAATACTTAGTATGTTACAAAAAAAGTTATTAATCCAAAAATACTTTTTGAAGTTACACTTCTTTAGGCGCGTTATGAAAAAATTATAAGACTGAAATTTTAAGATGCGCGCACATCAATGTAACACAAATGTAACAGGGTGAAGTTGGTTTCGAAAATTTTCTGACGATTGCGACAATGTTTTTTTTTGGTTTCTTCATCAATTATTAGGATAGGCAAAGGGTACAAGCCTGTACAGCCGCATTTAATAATTAATTGTCAAAGCCATCGTTGCAAGATTTTTAAAATATTGTTTTTTCTACAAACGTAGAATAGCACGAGGAATAAATAATTTTCATGACTTTTGCTTTGTTAGGCCAAAGAAGTATTACTTCTAGCGTGCATTATGTATGCACCCACATACTTTTTCAGAACTATCACGATATTAATTTTGCTACAACACAAAACATTCTGTTCGTTACTGATGTTTTTGCATCCAAATTATCCAGTATTTATTGGAGTCCAAGCGAAGTTTCTTGCATTCCGAATTTTCCCTTCATCAAGCTCATCTTTTTTAGTGACAAATAATCTTTCTAATCTATCTCTGAGTTCATCAGGTGAAATTGGAGATCCTGTTGTCTGCTCTGCGGACTTCTCTTTATAATATTCGACATGGTGAGGATGTCTGTAGTATCCTGAAATTATCACGGATCTGTATTACAGCGTGTTATAGGAATCTTTGTATTTATTTTTAGCCTTTTTTGTGCTTAAGTATATTAAGTTTATTAGTAATACGTACTCTTTCTTTACAATATACCCTTTATTTAGATTGTAATGAAATTGTCTTATATGCGTGGACTTTGTTATCCTAAATCAATTGCTATGATAGGTAGGTAGCTTAATAATAAAAAATAAAAGGTTTTTACGCAAAATACCGGCTTCATGGACAGTCTTAATTGAAACAGTAAAAAAGGAATCAAAATCCGTTAATTCATTGAGGAGCTACGAAACTACAGAGAAGAGAGAGAAGGGTGTAATAAGTTTTACGTATATAACGTCAATTCGTGGCAAAAAACGCAAGAGTCTCACGTATAAAGTTGAAATCCATCCGCCCTTGTACATCCATAATAAGGTTATGAAATGAACTGTCGGTCTTTAAAGTAGATGTATGCTGTATGCTTGGCAGTTGATTCTACAAAGTAGTAGGCGATTTGAGTCAATAAAAATATTGCTAATCGGTCAATCAGACATCAACGTCGTGCAGGAGGAATTTTGCATTTTGCTAAATGTCCGGTGGTGAATTTAGGCTGCTTGAACCTGATTAGCTCTTCTTAGCATTCAGTGGGAGGCTCCTTTGCACAGGATGCCGGCTAGATTATGGGTACCATAACGGCGCCTATTTCTGCAATAATGTGTAAACATTACTGTGTTTCGGTCTGAAGGGCGCCGTAGCTGGTGAAATTACTGGGCAAATAAGACTTAACATCTTACGTCTCAAGATGTCGAACGCAATTGTAGTGCCGCTCAGAATTTTTGGGTTTTTCAAGAATCCTGAGCGGCACTGCATTGGAAGGGGCAGGACGTATCAATTACCATCAGCTGAACGTCCTGCTCGTCACGTCCCTTATTTTCATAAAAAAAAAAGTGAAAGTCAAAATCAATATGATAATATTCTTCATTTACCTCCAGAGCTATGATGAGCATGATAATGTCCAGGGCTTTCATGCGATGTGTACGATGAGAGTGATGGTCCAAAATTAGTTGATCCTAAGCTGCCACCGAAATATCCGCCACCGCCATAGCCAGAACCACTAAATACTGTCACAGCTAATAGAGCTAGCTTGGCAAGAAGGAAAGCTTTCTTGCTAGCAAGCAAAAGTAGTCCTAATAACAATGGCAATAAGGTAGATATGTGGAATTTTATGCCAAGCAGAAATGGAACGAGAAGGTTTCTGGCTAGAAGACGACCTGGAACAATTATTTTATTATTTTTATAAGACTTATAGTTTTATATCCTTTACTAGTGATTGTAGCTTCCTCGGTAGCTTATTGATCGAATTAATTAAGCGTTCGTGGCAGATCCGTTCACTATCGCTAGGATGTTCCCGGTTCTATCTTTTATTTCATTATCATCATCATCATCACAGCCTAAATACGTCTACTGCTAGATAAAGGCCAATTTTTCCACGTACATCGTTTCTGCCCTGCCATCGTCTAACATATTCCGACAGATCAAATTTCAAATTCAAAATAGGATGTGACATGCCTTATTGAAAGTTAAAAACTACCACCCAATCCAAAAAGAATGCCTCAGACCTGAGAAGAACGGGCGCAACAAACTCAGCGGGCATTTTTTCCATCAATAAATATGTTTTCAAAGTAATAATGTACAATTAAACTTCTTATTTAATAACCTGAGGGCGGTCGCTCCATTCCCAATCTGTGGAATCATTAAGAAACTCATTTATGTTATAGTAACCTTAACCACACGAACGTTTTTTAATTTAATAATTGTTATGAATATCGTAATACTTTTGTTTTGAATATTTTCTGGGATCTTTTTGTATAAGCATATAAATCGCCGCCCTACAAACGACTTTCTAAGTCGACTTAGCCGAGTAGTAGGCATAACAAGTTTATGTTTAACATTATGATGGTCACGTTATGACCAGAGTATCGGTCCATCTTGTGGGGTACCTATCAGCACTACGTTGTTCAGTACTACTACAGTCACTAATCGAGGACTTTACTGCCCCAACGGCCATCTGTCCGTAGATCTTCGATCTATGTGCCCTACCAGGTGTGCTGCCATAGTGGGTGTGTTTTATCATAATTGAGGTAAAGTGTATAAATATTTAAAAAATGCATGCTATGCATGAAGTTACAATGCAATAATGATTTTTATTCAGCACTTGGGTATTTATATACATTTGTACTTGTCAATCAAACGTGATCCTGATTGGGATACAAATTGGTTCGAATCCCGGTGGGTGCAATAATTTATATGATGAACATGAATGTTTGTTTCCGAGTTATGGATGTTTATTTGTATTTATGTATGTACTGCTTACTTTACATAAGGTTCTAAATATATTTTAGTTACGTTGTATACCAACTTTATTTTAATATCAGTCCTCAACGAACATGGGAATAATTAGAAATTCAAAAATCATTTATTCACTGTTCACTCCGTGTACAAAAAATCTATTTAGTCCTATTGCTACTGAATTTTCAATCTCTTGTTCTCAACCAATTGGACTCAAGATTTGATTGAATTGATCCTGCCTACTGAGCTAGAGGTCCCGGGTTCGAATCCCGGTAGGTAGACATTTGTATGATTAATTTGGATGTTTGTTGTGACTTGGTCATGGATGTTTATTTGTATTTATGTATGTTTAAGTAAGTATATTGTATTAAATATATTGTTGTCTTGCACCCATAGTACAGGTTATGCCTAGTTTGGGGCAAGATAATTTGTGCAAGAGTGTGTCAATATTATTATTATACAAAGCCGAAGTATGAAAGTATTTTATTGTCGTCTCTTTGATACGAGTGCAAATTTTAAATTAAATCTGACGTCACAAAGTGGGCGATAATAACACAAACAAAAAATTTGGTTACTTATGTTAATGTATACAAATGGAGCATATAATATTAATCGTACAGTCCGAATATATTGTTGTTTTTATTTCATGAATAAAGAACCCTCGTTGCCTTAGTCAGAGTCGCACTTATCTTTTTTTTAAATTGTACATTGTGATACTAGGGTGGAATGTAGGTTATTGTAAACGCGCTGTCAGAAACAAGCCCGACCCGATGGGGAGGATTTTTTATGACACGAGTTCACATACTTAAAGAAAATGGCAAGCTTTTGCAACTTTTTTACAGCGGATTGTATGCGTATGTACTATGTAGCCTACTTCATTTTTGACGAATGTTGATGTGGTAATAATTAAATGAAATGTGATATTTAATTATAATAAATAAACATTTAAAAGAATTATATGCTAAGAGTTTGGTATAATACATTATATTATAATCGTGTTTGTGTTCTTGTAAAAAAAGTTTAATTTCGTGAATTAATAAATGAAAACTGGAAGAAACGTAATCAGTATTGCATATAACGCTAGATGTCACTGGCCCAGTAAGTGATGAAAAGACTATATAACTATTGTAATTGTGCAATTAGTTCGTACATAAAATGTAGATGGCGCTTATACAATAACTTCATATAATATCAAAATTATTTCTTACAATTCAAATAATTTTAATCAAAGTAGGATTTTATATTCACTTATTGAATGTTACCCATTCAAAAACATATTAAATATCAGACCTCGGAAGAAAGAGCGAAAAGAACTCCTCTGGCCACTTTTTAGGGTTCCATATTTAGAATTAAGCCTGAGAGAATTATTTAATTGGATATATATTATTTACCATAGATAATATATACGTCTATATAGAGCCTCTTTCTGGTAGAAATCGATGAAAACACGCCAGGTTTATTACTTTCATGTGCGTGATAAGCTACGTCTTACGTATTGGGCAGGGCGTATCAATTACCATCAGCTGAATGAACATCCTGCTCGTCTCGTCACTTATAAAAAAAACCTTGATCGAGTAATTACTTCTGTATGTTACCTGTAGAAGCTTCTCCATGGTTGTGATAAGCTCTGTCTTTAATTCTCGGATCAATTATAAAATCCAACACACCATTGGCTAGAGTCGGACCTATCCTCATAACTAATCCAGGGTACACCACTCCAAGGTCCCAGTGCAATGATCTCTTTGATATTAAATTGCTTGCATCTTCCATTATCGCTCTGAAAAAGAAAAAATGTACCCAAAGATGAACCAAATATAACGTAATAAATTTCAGTTAACTATCAATAATTTTTATCTTCCCGCTAAGAAAAATCAAAACTTTCAAAAATTCGGGAAGTTGTTTGTTTTACACTTCTCGACGTTTTAAGGTTCTAGGAAGCTTCCCCGACTATTCCCGCGATGGTTTCCGTACGTCTGTATGTGTGTATGTGACGAAACCACGTCGATCGTCCCCAAATCGGTTCGTTCGTTTGTGAGTTTGACCCAAGAAAACGAACAAAAGTGTTTTTCGGAATTACTTCGAAATTCCGAGTTCGATCAATTGGATCTCAAGGATTCTTTACGAAAATCAAAAAAAATGCGTCGAATGCCGTCAATCTGAAACTCTTAAACCTTTACATTAACCTTTGTTAAATAAAGTTAAATCTGTAAATTCATTGCCATAACATGTAATTTTGAAAACTGTGGTATAAGTATTTTTACAAAATAACTTTTTACTTTCTGCTGACACACTTGAAAATTTTCAAACGTGGGAATGATTGATTTTACCCCCTTTTACAAACATCGAGTTTTCATCAGAAATCGTTTATGTTTTTTAAGTTTTTAAGATGGTGTCTGCATGTCTGACTGCTGTGTGTGTGTGTGCTGCCATTCGAATTTGAAAGGGCTTTTGACCAAGCTGTGTTTTTGAATACAATTTAGACTGGTAGATTTTGAGAAATCTCAAAATGTCGTCTCTCTTTACACCTTATTTTACGCGAAAAGGGGGAGGGGGGCACTCCCCAAGATTAGGTACGTCCCATAGCTAACAGATGAGATAATGAGAAGCGTTATGTATAAGAACCTGTACCGTATTATATTTATCGTTTGGGATGAAAGTGAGCTGTTATCTTATGTATAGCCCCCGCTTACCCTTATCTTTGATTACGTTTTTTATAGTCAATTGACATCTGAAATTATGTTGAGCTTAAGCTAAGACAACTGAAAAAATAGCCAAGTTCGCGTTTTATCACACTCAGCTAAGTTTTACGTAAGTAAAGTCTAAGTTTGCTCTATAGATCTCAGGCTAAGGCCTAAATTTGCAAACTGATCTTTACGCCCTTACATTATAACTATGTGAGTAACTTAAAATTGACTAAATCTTCATTAAGTAATTAAGTGTTCAATTCATTCTTAATTATAGTTTTAATCTTACCGAAAATCCATTGGATCCTTATCCAAGAAACTTCCAATATCTCTAGGTGTCTTTTCATCTCTGACAAAGGCAACGCCATTAGCCAAACTAAACGATTCAGCTTCATCATAATCATTAAGTTTATTCAAAACTTCTTTTCCAAAACACACTCCTAACTCCACTCCTCTTTGTACGCCCAAACATTCATTCAAATTATCGATATTATTCTCTTTTATCGTCTCTCCCTCTTGCAAGTCCAGTTGTATCGGTATCACTCCCACGATAGATATTATCAAGACGAAGACTTTCTTCATTTTCACCTAATTTATCACCATTGCAACTGTTTATATCGATCCAAGTTTTATGTTTACGTCACTGTGACAAAACCTCGTCTGTTTTATAGACTCAAGATGTTATGATCGAGTGAACTTTGCCATTGTTTCCGAGGTCCGTCACGGTGATTCTCACAAGTAACAATGGAGTGAAAATTCTTTATTATCCCTGAGATGGAGGGATAATTTGCATGTGAGATGTTACGCCGAGTTGTATAATAGACGTAATTTCCTCATAGCTGCATTATTAAATTGTCAGTACTCGCTTTCCTTGATTTCATTTCAACTTCAACCTCAATATTATCAACAGTTGAATAGTTTGAAAGAAATTGAATAGTTTGCGCGAGAGACAATTCCAAAGACGTAAAACGTGTGTCCCCCCCCCCCCCCCGCCCCTGTAACTTATAAAATAAGATTGATAAAACTAAAAAATGTACATTTACCATGCAAACATCCACCGAAAGTTGGTTTGAACGAGATCTAGTAAGTAGTTTTTTTAATACGCCATAAATCGATTACCTTTCATTCAATCAACTCAAATATTATTATTACGGAACTTTTATATTATGTTACTTGCTGCTACGGAACCCTTCATGGGCGAGTCCGACTCGCAATTGGCCGCTTTTTCTTAATTTTGTTACAGTAATATTATGTAGTATCATACAATAAAGCCTGAGGGCATTTGCTCCATTCCCATTCTGTGGTATAATTAAGAAAATCATTAATGTTATAAAATTAATTGGCACTTCAATAGATAATTGGAATACTCACAATTAAAGCATAAATGCAAAAAAAAACATTTAATAAGCTCTAAGTATAAAAAATTACCACTGTTATTATTGAGTACAGCGGATGAATGTGATATAATAATATATTCTATATAATATTTGAAGAATCTAAAGATAAGCATAATAAATCAATGACTAGATCATCCAACGATCCACAATGATAATTAGCGCCCGTTCACGAGCTTGACGCATGCACGTAACGCTTGCGTCGACTAATATTCAGAGAAGTTCACAGCTGTACCGCTAGAGAGCGCTTAAAAATAAAATTACTTGGTAGCTCTTAATCCTATCGTTCTTTTTTTTTTTTTCGAGAGGTGTAAAATACATTTACGAATTGAAGACCCCGAAACGGGGCCCATATGTCGGGCTCGGGTGTAAACACCCCCTACCGACTAAAAACCTCCTCTGTGTTGATAGCCCTGAAGGCTTTTACAGCGAAGCCGGGCGGGGGCCTTGGAGGCCGAGAATGTAGCTCACAGGCGCGGGGCGTCTCGGAAGGAGACTCGAACCTCGGACCGCCTGCTCACTAGGCTGGATGGAGAGAGAATCACTAACTCCCTCTAGAAGACTCTAGGTGTATCGTGGAGATCGTTGAAGGGAACTAGAATGACTTACTCTAAGTGCAAGAAGGAGAAAGAAGAACCTTAATTAAATTGAGAGATGAAAAGACAAAGTTGTTTCGTTAAAAAATTTAAGAAACGAACTAAAAAAAAAATCATCAACTTTTATTTACGAGTTTGATAACGATAAACGATATTTCTCCAAAGTATATACTATGGGAACTAGTTCAAAAAGATTTATATCAATCCATTATTTTGCACTCAAATCAATCAATCCATTTCCAACAGTAATTTGTACAACAGTGACTGTTGTCACTTAAACTTAAATTGATTTATTAATCTCGAGATAAACGTGCAGAGCATCTTCTTAATTAAAATATAATTTAAAGCACTTGAAATAATTGAAGTTTTGACTCCCTATTTATAAGACCGCCATCTTGTATTTTTTGATTTTTCGTACCCACTCTAACTAAAATTGCATGGCTTAAAAATAAGATAGTATATTTTTTTTATGAAGAAACGGTACGTGATGAGCAGGACGTTCAGCTGATGTTAAGTGATACGCCCTGCCCTTGATTCTTTAAAAGCCCAAAAATTCTGACCGGCACTACAATTGCGCTCGTCACCTTGAGACACAAGATGTTAAGTCTCATTTGTCAAGTAATCTCACTACCTACGTCGTCCTTCAGACCGAAACACAATAATGCTAACACATTACTGCTTCACGGTAGAAATAGGCGCCGTTGTGGTGGCAAAGGAGCCTCCCACTGTTAAAAAATGGTATTTCGGCCGCGGCGGTGATCATTTACCAACGGGTGACTGATTCGTCCGAATCTTAAAAAAAATTAAAATAAAATAATATCTAATAATATTCGAACTATATTCTCCGCACAGTCCAGGACTAAGATCATTTATACACTGAGATAGTTTGTGACAGCTGTAAAAACTTCGAAAAAACTGGAGTTGACAGCTAACCTGTAATTTGAGCAATGCACACACACACAAACATAAAGTGTCATACAAATCGCGAGTGACGTAGCTTGTCACGCACACTAAAGTAATAAACCTGGCCTTTTTCATCGGTTGTCTGGCAGCTAGACGCTCTATCTAGCCACATATTAATTATAATAAAAAAAAACATATTAATAGTTGTAGAGTTTTCTAAGCTATTACACAACAGAGATGCCTCTGAGAATTCATCGTACTTTATCAACAGCTGATCTAACTTATTGATTGTTTCAAACAAACAAATATTTCGTGGAGCTTGCACATAATTGAAAACCGCATTGAAATCTGTTAAGTCCTTTCTGAGTATAACGGATTTAAAGTAAAAGTTTTTGGGTGTTTTCAACAAAAATTTATCCACATACAACGCCACAAAACTATCAAAATATTTTTTTTATAGAATAGGTAAAAAAGAATTGTAATAACCGACCAATACCATAGAGGGTTAACATAAAAACTTAGATAATTTATACATCTAGTTAGAGTCTCTTGCTGTTAGACAACCGATAAAAACAGGCCAGGAATATTAGTTTAGTGTGCGTGACAAGCTACATCTTACACTCGCGATTTGTATGACACTTTGTGTTAGTGTGCGTGAATTGCTCAAAACAGAGGTTAGTTCTAAACTCAATTTTTTTCGCCATTTTCGCAACAGTCATAGTCTGTGAAGACGTATAAATGATCTTTTTTCTCTTAACAGTGATTTTCATTATAATAACACTAGAAATAAGGGATTGCTTGTAACTTATTCTAGTAGGCTTCATAAGAAACATAATAGCTTTAAGGGTAAATGTATACACTTCTATAATAAAGTCCCAGCCACTGTTCAGGCATTATCTATAAATAAATTTAAATGTTTTATAAAAAAATGGCTCTGTCGTAAATCCTATTACTCCACTGCTGAATATCTAAATGATCGGACAGCCTGGGACTAGATTGTGATTATTTTATAGCGATAGAAATGACTGTACAATATTGTATATTTTTATTGAAAAGAGCGCAAAAAAGAATGCTGGGAGAGTTTCTTGCGCCGCTTCTTCTCTCTCAGAGCGCCATTTGTTTCCGAAGCGGTAGTAGTATCTAGTAGTTATTAGAAATGACATCAAAAAGAATTCTAAAGGATTAAATTTTGAGAAAATAAATGCCTTTGATGCCTGCCTTTTAAGCATATAAAGATATATTTTCAACAATAATCTCTGTAGATTTGTTTGATACTTGTATTATATGTAGTTATATATATATATATATATATATATATATATATATATACACATATGTAAAACATAGCTTCGGAAGTATGTTACGTCATCGAGTGAAAGCTCGGCTTATTTGAGTCCGCTTCATTGGAAACTTTCGTTCGTGACGTAACAGTTTTGTGGGATTACGGAGAGCTTTGTTCAAGTACATGTATTTAGACCATTAAAATCTCACATCCAAGATTACTTATAAAATTATTTTAATGTTTGATAAAAAGAATAGATTTTTTGAAGAATTATATGTCAATAAAGTAAATTTGTGGCTTTTCAAATCAAAATCACTTTAAAAATTGTAGGTCGGGAAAATGGCCCTTATGAATATAAAAAAAATCTTATTGAATTTACCGCTACTTGTTAGGGGTTGAGCTAATGAGAAGAAGTGGCAAGAAACTCATTGCCACTCTTTTAAATCAAGATTTACATTTTCATCGTCTTACATATAAACTTACTTAAACCTCAAATAGTCAATGCCTCACACGAGTAAGTCAAAAAAGGAAAATAATACAGAACAAAATTTATTGTTAAGTTTACATCTTAAAACTATTGTCTGAGATAAAAACTGTTAATTAACTTTCGAGACGAGCAGGACGTTCAGCTGATGGTAATTGATACGTCCTGCCCATAACAGCGCTGTGCCGCTCAGGATTCTTGAAAAACCCAAGAATTCTTAGCGGCACTACAGTTACGCTCGACACCTTGAGACATAAGATTTTAAGTGTCTTTTTCCCAGAAATTTCACTAGCTACGGCGACCTTGAGATGGAAACACAGTACTTTTACACATTACTGCTTTACGCCAGAAATAGGCGCCGTTGTTTCAAAATCGTAATTAAAACTTCAAAACGGAGTACCTGCCTATATAATAATCAATGTACGCGAAGTTAGGAAATAGATTTCACTCATTATATATTTTAGAAAGATACTGTATTTTTACGATAACCTAAAATATATGAAGTGGCAACCTTACATGTTTTTAAATCATATGCGACAGTACGGTGAAAAATATAATGAAATGTTGGTCGATTATTTTAGATTTTTCTTAGCCTTTGGACTCTCAAACAATAATTGAAAACGATTGAGCTTAAGTATTACGAAGAGTAAACAAAAAATATTAATATTACGAAGTAAATTGTAAGAATGGTTTAAAAAAAATTGCGTATTTTAATCGCTGAAATCGTATCACTACATGTTATAAAACAAAGTCGTCCGCCGCGTCTATTCGCGAAAAACTCAAAAACTGCAGCACTGATTTTCATGCTGTTTTCACAAATGGATAGCGTGGTTCTCGAGGAAGGTTTTAGTAAATAATTTGTTAAGTTTTTGCATATATAATTGTATATATTAACGGTATTTGTTGGAGGTGTCGGAAAAAAATAAGCAATCTGGGAGCTTTGAAAAAAAAAACCGTTGTCAAGTAATAAAAATAAAATAAATATAATATATAAAAACAAAAAAAAAATAATGTAGGGTGGTATTGTGTATCTTCTATAGGTCTACACTAAAGTCCGAGATGGCATATGTCTATCTATTAAGGAAATACTATATCCATTTTAATTTTTTTTCTATTGACAGAACGGCGTCTGTTGGGTCATCTAGTGTTGTAATAATCTTTAAAATGTCGTTTAAATATTAAAATACAATACAATATTGTACTTTACAACATCATTACTTGATATTATCTAAAATATTCTACCTAAGCAATCTAAGCTAAAAAGAAAATAGGTTCTAGTATATAAGCCTAAATGGTAATCATAAATTTCATGTTGTAAGATTGAATTATAAATTAATACAATCAACAATTATTGGCGAAACTTTCAAAAATATCTTGGGAAACATCTTCCGCAGTTCTTGCCCTAAACGATGACCTTTTAAATACATTAGTGATACGACTTTCACCGCTGTGCCTCGAGGGAACACAACTTTCTGAATCACATGTGTTTTATTTAATATCCCCCTCTTTAAATACGCCACTTTCAAACTATTCTTTCATCGTAATTACAACATTTAATCGCATCTTAATACAACTACAATAAGGTTTACATTTCTGTGAACCTATTTTCATAATAGCAACTAGATGATTGTCAGATATCAACATTACATTTTCCAAGACTTACCGCATTGAAATAGAGTTTAATTTTGCACAACAATGATGACTGTCATTTTGTTTGAAGCGGTGTTTACTTTTTAATTCAATGTTATGATCAATTTAATTTTAACTGTATATCTATGGAGTTAAGATTCAAGTTAAGACGACGGTTGTGTACTGTTACATGGTATGTTTGGTTTCAAAGGAAATGCGGATACAAACCGGACATAATACCAGTAAGAGAAATTTCTTTTTTAGTAAGGATATAAGATATGACACACATACTTGTGCATGATGTAAAATTACGTGTACTACATTTTTTTTAAATGAATAATGCAATAAAATTCGAACATTTACCACATTTGGAAGAGTATTTTTCATTATTTTGAATAGACTACTTAGAACCACATAAGATTTCAATAAATACATTGTATGTAATGTTTTTGATTGTGGTTACAATTACTAAAATAAGATGGCATTTTGACCGGAACACTAAAGTAAAATTAAAATTAAATATATGATAGAATAAAAAAAAGCCCGCTGAGTTTGTTGTGCCCGTTTTTCTCAGGTCTGAGACATTCATTTTGGAATGGGTGGGAGTTTTTGACTTTCAATAAGTGATGTCACATCCTATTTTGAATAAAAATATTTGAATTTGAATAGGAAAGATTTGAAAAAATCCACTATGAATGCGCTTAAGAAAAATAGTTTGAAAGAAAAGAAAAGCAACTTATTCGGCTTTTCAGAATCGCCATTAAAACATTGATTGCAATTATACGCGGGCTTATAAATTGAAACATCCAATTAACTAAAACTACTTACTAGATCTCGTTTAAACCAATTTTCAGTCAAAGTTTGCATGGTAATGTACAACATAACTTTTTTAGTTTTATCATTCTCTTATTTTAAAGATTAGAAAAAAATGATAATAGAAATTTCAATATCACTTATGAATATTTGAGTTTCAGTTGGGTTACAGTAAAAGGCATAAAAGGCATAAATGGCATTTATTTTCTCAAAATTGATTCCTTTAGAATTATTTTGATGTCATTTCTAATATACTAGGTACTACTACCGCTCCGGAAACAAATGGCGCGCTGAGAGAGAAGAAGCAGCGCAAGAAACTCTCCCTTCAATTTTTTGTGCCGTTTTTAATAAAAATATACAATATTGTACTTTCATTGCTACTGCTATAAAATAATCATAATCTAGTCCCAGACTGTCCGATTACTTAGATATTCAGCTGTGGAGTAATAGGATTTACGACAGAGGCATTTTTTTATAAAACATTAAAATTTATTTCTAGATAATGCCTGAACAGTGGCTGGGACTTTATTATAAAAGTGTATATATTTACCCTTAAAACTATTATGTATCTTATGAAGCCTACTAGAATTAGTTACAAGCAATCCCTTATTTCTAGTGTTATAATAATGAAAATCACTATTAAGAGCAAAAAGGTGACGATTTTTGTGAACGTATATTAAGTAAGCATGGGAAACCCCAGTATTTTTCTATTTTTGTGTGAACATGTTAATGTGGTTCATAGAATACATCTAGTTACCATGTTTCAACAGTATTGTTCTTATAGTTTTGGAAAATGACATGACGAATGCATAAGGGTTCCGTTTTATGCCACTTGGCTACGGAACCCTTAAAATGAAACAAAAACGTATTTCTGAATGATCAACTACTGTTCCTTGTTTGTAGTAGGCAAGACGGTGTGGGAGAAGGGTCATATCACATCAAACAAATATATGATGTCAAAGAGTGAAATATCTAACTTGTTAAATATGATTACCAATTTTTTTAAGTGTAAAAATGGATATCGTTTACCATCCATAAGAGATAGACATATGCCATCCCAGACATTACTATAGTTCTATATAAGATAAACAATTCCATCATACATTATTTTGTTATATCTCAAAGGGTTTCAAAAGCGTTTTTATTTAAAGCTCGTAGACGGCTTATTTTTTTTCCAACACCTGCAACAAATATCGTTAATGTACACAAAAATAAATACATAAATTTCACAAATTATACACTGAAACCTTCCTCGAGAACCATGCTATCTATTGGTGAAAACAGCAGGAAAATCGGTGCAGTAGATTTTGAGTTTATCGCGAACAGACAGACGCGGCAGAAGACTTTGTTTTATAATAAATATGTAGTAATTAAAATGTAAGACAGTATAAGTTGTTTAAATAATTTAAATGAAACACTTTTAAAGGATTATAACGAGTGTAATTGTAACTGTTTTTATATTATTTTTTTGCGTAAAAGTTTCAAGACCATTCCAGATCTCGTTTTCAGGGAGACTGCAGATGAAATGAGTCAAAGATAGTATTTGTCATAGTGGTCATTATGAAGTTTAACGCCATTTATTGCCACGGAGGTGGTATTTGCTGTAGACTGATGCTTTTTGGCAAAATTTACTGACGTGTATGTGTAGTTTTGGATTTTAATTTAGAGATGATTAGATAAATTTAGACCGTCTTCTCTATTGAAATTTGGGTGCTTTTTAATTTCGATAGCTTCACGTACCAGTCTTGGGAGAAATCTAGTCTCTTTTACCAAAACTTTTAGTTGGTTGAAACGGATGTAGTGGTTAGGACGGTCTGTTATGTGTTCACATACAGCTGACTTAGAGTGACGTCTGTGTTTGATATCCGCAAAATTCTTTAACGGCCGTTCCCAATATACTATTTACAGATAGAGATAAATTACTACCTTCTACTGTCAGTAATTAGCTGTCAATAATCTGAAGCTGTCCCAATGTACCCGATAAGTCATTCTCATCGCCTTATATTGGGACGCGTGAATTGCAATTTCCATACAAACTTCTATCGCTGGTAAGCTATACGTCGTCCCATTGACAGACAGCGTACACGGATAAGGCGATTTACCGTCGATAAGTTTATTGGGACAGAAAAGTCAACGATTGTTACCAATTTTATCTCCAGTAAGAGATAGACTGAATATTGGGAACGGCCGTAAGTCGGCTTGAGATATTACGTTTGGTTTGCCCAACGTAAGATAGGCCACAGTCGCAGTCCAGTTTGTAGACACACGCGTTTTAATCCTTTCAATTTGTTACATTCGCATCATCAAAGAAAATACTTTGTTTAAATAAATTACGATACAAGCGTATTATGAAAAGAAACCAACTATTCAATATGGGACAAATTATTCAAAATATATTACGCTGTCAAAATTAATTATTAATAAACTAACACAGACATTCAATTTCACTTTCATAACATCTTATTAATAATTCATTTTTATACTCAAATATTCAAATTAATATTGTGATTCTTAGGCTAGCTACACATGGTTATATAAATAAGCTGTATATTAATAAGCGAAAATCTATGTATTAAAATAGGGAAGTATATATTTATTCATAGGGCAACTTTACATGAGTTAAAGTCAAAGTAAAATTAACTTTATTCAATAATACTTAAACTAAGCGCTTTTGAATCGTCACTTCAAATGTCTCTTTTAAATTTCTGAATTTACCATATGTTCGTAAAAAGTTGAGCTCGTGAGAGGAACATACAAGAAACTCAGCGGCCACTCTTTTCAATCAAATAAAGTATTTTACAATGGCTGTAATATATACATAACAAATAAGTTTGTTATCCAATATATGAGACGTGTTTAAATAATATAAATTATTACATAAAAAGATTATTAAAGAATTAACTGTAGGTACAAATATAAATTATCGTATATTGGATGCATCAACCTTTAGAGCTTGAATTCAATGTTTGTGTAAGGATGCTTCGTGAACATGATAGTCGTGATTACTGTCATAATTAGTAATCCCATCCAACAAATACAATGATTTATTAACTATAACAGGTCGATCGGTCACCACAAGCAGAACCCGTAGTAGATTACAGACATTACATATTTTATCAGTGGGAGGCTTCTTTGCACTGTGGTGCTATTCTCATTGACGTTAAGTTCCGATCATGTTCAGGTTGTGCTCTAGATTCGTAGTCTCCTATCATTTCCCTAGAATATTAAAGGCCGTTCCCGATATACAGTCTATCTCTTACTTGAGATAAAAATCGTAACTATCGTTGACTTTTCTATCCCAGTAAACTTATCGATGGTAACTCACCTTATCCGGACACGCTGTGTGTCAATGGGACGACGTATAGTTTACCAGCCATAGAAGTTTGTATGGAAATTTCAATTCACGCGTCCCAATATAAGGCGATAAGAATGACTTATCGGGTATATTGGGACAGCTTCAGATTATTGACAGCTAATTACTGACAGTAGGAGGTAGTAAGTTATCTCTATCTGTAGAAAGTATATTGGGAATGGCTGTAAGTAAACTATGATTGGATCAGAGCCGCGCGTCAACGACATATGAAAAACTCGCTCTAAGTTACCACTAATACCAAATCTTAATTATTTCTACTAAATTTAAACGGGCTTTCTACGCCATAAACTTAGTATACTACGTTGAATATGAAGATGGAAACAGTAGTAAAAGTTTTCTTGCACATTATTGGAGCCTTTTTTTGTTAAATTTGTCAAAGGTCTAGGCAAAAACATTTATGTCTACATTTAGGCCTTAAATTCAAAGCGAAAGGGTTAAGGTCGTGTCCAGTCCATTTTTATTATGCTTAACTATCAAATTGCCCCCCTGTGAGGCGTGGACCCCACGCTGGGAAACTCAGGACTAATGAGACTTAGCATCTCATTTCAAAGTGACAAGCGAATTTTGCTTAACGTCTTACTTACCAACAGTTACGTCTTAAGGTCTTGCTGGTCTGGTCAATTTTTCATATAAAAAAGTTATAATACAATAGTAGGCATATTATTCACCTATGTGATATATGAGAATCTTAGCTATGTCAACGAGACGCGAGCTTAACCCGTGGGCGACGAAACGACTACGACGAAAAGAAAAAACATTTCATTAAAATCAGATATCTATTTGAATTCTTTTAACAACCTTTTAAGAATAATTTACGTCTTTTGACATTTTTTTGTTATACTTCTTTAGGTGCGTTATGAAAAATGTAAAATTTTAAGATGTAACACAAAAGTAACAGGGTCAAGTTGTTCCTAAAATTTTCTGACGTTTGCGATATTCGTTATTTTCTTTGGGTTTTCTTCGTCCATTATTAGCATAGACAAAGGGTTCAAGCCCATACAGCCGTATTCGTTCTTTAATAATTAATTGTCAAAGCCATCTTTGCAAGATTTTTACAATATTGTTCTATAAACAAACGTTGAATAGCACGATGAGTGAATAATTTTAAGGATTTTTTCTTTGTTACACTTTGTATGTTAAGAGGTACCTATAACTTCATGCGTGCATACATTTATACACATATACACACACTTTCTTTTTGTATCGTATATGTGCTGGACAGTATCATTTTCCGTTAAAACCCGCGAAACTAAGAAAAAAACGATTCACTCGATTGTATGAAACGTTGATTGCACGTTTAACGTTAACAAATTGATAGATTTCTGCTATAATCTTGTAAACAACGGCGATAGCCGAAATTCACTACGTTTTAAGAAACTGTTCTCTTTCAAACATAGCCGGATTATAGTTCGTCGCCATAGTATTGTAATTACTATTTCAATCTTATGTCAAACCTCACTGCACGTTTCATACTAGACTAAATTTCAATTTTTGACTAAGGCAGTCCCGCCGCTTCTTACGTAGTATTTACATAATCTTTGTTTTTTTTTTATGGAATAGGAGGACAAACGAGCGTACGGGTCACCTGTTGTTAAGTTACCATTATCTTTTGTTGAAACATTCAATAGTCTAACAGGCACCAAATGAACTACACAACAGAAATGAATTCAGCTTCATACAACATTCCGCCTTGATATATTTTGTAATTACAAATAAATAGTAAGAACACTATATTTTTATAACTATTCTGCACTTTTCAGTGCTGAAAATCCCGACTCAACGTCACGAATACTAATCATTCGGAATGCCTCATGAAAATGAATGTGTTTTCATGAGAATATGTTACTATGTTAAATATAATTTTCTTTCAAAGTGAAATTAAACGTATTAATTCGATTCATTGAGACGGTAAATTGTTGCTATCTATAGTCATGTCCTTAACTTTACGTTAGTATTACATTTTATTATTCATATAACGTTACCTAGGATTAGTTCTCCAAGGATCAATCTCGGGTCCACTCCCAGTTATTCAAATTCAAATTCAAAAACACTTTATTCATGTAGGTCACGGAAACGACACTTATGAATGTCAAAAGAAAAAGAAAAATATTGTTTCTTATTGAATTTACCGCTACTTCGTAAAGGGTTGAGCTAATGAGGAGAAGTAGCAAGAAAAAACAAATCGTTTCAATTGCAATATATGCAAAGTGACGCAACAAAAATACTGAAATTTTAAAAACTTAAAGGCTTACACGAGTAAGTCAAAAAAAGAAAAAAAAAGTAAATTAAACTTATAAACACATGAGTTATTGAGTATAGTAGATGCATCAATCCACACTTACCGTAAATAAATTGAGGCATTATTATATTAAAATATATATAATAACTTTAACTTTAAAAACACATCATCAACTCACAAGATCATCCAGCCACCACGGTAGTTAATATTTTTACTAATGACATCACCGAATATGTATTAAATTTTAATGTCTGAATTTCGCAGAATATTTTAAGCTTGCGTTGTAATTTAATTTTCACAGATCCTGAAAAAGGTTTTCTTGTTAGCTTCACTTGCATACGATGTACCATTATCATCACAATCATCAGCCGGAAGACGTCCACTGCTGGGCAAAGGCCTCCCCCAAAGATTTCCACCGCGACCGGTCCTGCGCTGCCCTCGTCCAACGTACTCCGGCGATCTTGACCAGATCATCGGTCCATCTTGTGGGGACCTACCAACACTACTTCTTCCGGTACGATGTATAATTTATGGCAAATATACAAATAGCAACTGCCTTCTGCGGAAACTAGAAGCTGGGAAATGCCTTACACGCTCTAATGTTCTACTACTCAACTACAACTCGATCAGCGCGCAAAATGTTAGTATTTTCATTCCGAAACGCGAATTTTTTTTAAAAACTTAGATATGACACAGCTATTAGGAACCCTGACTACCAGATTACCATAAGAGTCAGATAGTGAGCATACAAAGGAGATTCACAAAAGTCATTTATTGAAAAAAAAATGATGTGGTGTCGTGGGACACCAGGTAGGAACGAAGTTCCTTCAGCTAATATAGAATCAACACAAATTGCAAAAAAAATCGTTCTAATATTGCTATAATCGTTATCATATATTAATATAATAATATTGATAATATATACACTACTCGCTTGTGTATGCGACGGTTTTATTCCACGCACTTTTCCACGCACTTTTTTCCACGGATTTTTTCTTACGGTTTTACTATCACATTATTTTCAGTTCGGTTGCGCAGCAAAATCCCTATCCCCTCCAAGCCTGCCGTAAGGAACTTCGTTCCAAAACACAAACGACTACTAATAATAAATAGCGGCTAAAACATTTAAATGACACTCACCGTCGGATAGCCGCTAAATGCATGATTTAGTATTTTTATGCAACCTCCAAACCGGTATAACTATTATATCGGAACCTTTGATTCAAAAATCTATCAATAACCGTTGAATCCTAATCCACTTTTCACTCACCGAACTACAAGACGACTCCCAGTTATCGTAAACTTACCCAGATTATGAAGATTATAAAATAAATTTAACATTGGACAATCTATCTATCTATCTTCCCTTGTTTCAGGGACGATACGACATGGGTACCTTCAAAAAAAGCGCGTACACCTTCCTTAAAGGCCGGCAACGCTCCTGTGATTCCTCTGGTGTTGCAAGAGATTGTGGGCGGCGGTGATCACTTAACAACAGGTGACCCGTCGAAATGAATAAACTATTACTACAGAATTGATAAGATTTCCTTAAATTTCAAGGAGACTTTTTAGGGGCCCAAAATAAGCATCGGATAGCCGCTAAATGCATGATTTAGTATTTTTATGCAACCTCCAAACCGGTATAACTATTATATCGGAACCTTTGATTCAAAAATCTATCAATAACCGTTGAATCCTAATCCACTTTTCACTCACCGAACTACAAGACGACTCCCAGTTATCGTAAACTTACCCAGATTATGAAGATTATAAAATAAATTTAACATTGGACAATCTATCTATCTATCTTCCCTTGTTTCAGGGACGATACGATATGGGTACCTTCAAAAAAAGCGCGTACACCTTCCTTAAAGGCCGGCAACGCTCCTGTGATTCCTCTGGTGTTGCAAGAGATTGTGGGCGGCGGTGATCACTTAACAACAGGTGACCCGTCGAAATGAATAAACTATTACTACAGAATTGATAAGATTTCCTTAAATTTCAAGGAGACTTTTTAGGGGCCCAAAATAAGCAAATATCATGTAAATAACGCTATGGTCAGAAGAATCGTATAATATATTTTTAAATAAAAATTAATATATCAAATTTAAGACATCACTATAAATACGGTTCGTCTTTACTATTTTTTTATCTAATTACAATTACGAATGTGCGTGAGCATTGATCACGTCAAACGACATCTTGAGACAAGAATTAACATGAATACAGATAATTATTACACGTGCTAATGTCGTGTATAAAACTGAAAGGATTCTTCAGATTACTCTTGCACATGCTTAATCCGCTGTGGATCAAATTCATTTAAACCTCAAAAAAAGTATAAAATCTTAAAATAATTGTATTTTTTTTAAGCGCTTAATAATGACAGACAGTGATTGGAAGAACATTTGTACAATCAGTTTGCTTGTGTTAACTTCTGAAGGGTTATTATTATACAAATGATTTGAGTTTTCTTTAGTGTTAATTCCGTCAATATTTGTCTGGCACGAGAGATATTTTGGCGAGACAACACGTCCTGAGGGTGCCTCGTGTAGAGGCGAAACACGTGTCGAATTGTTTAAAGACAAATATTGGCGGAATTAACACTAAAGAAAACTCAAATCATTTGTATAATTATGGATTTCCGCAAAGTAATGCCTACTTCAGTAAAAGGGTTATTATTATTTTTGAAGTGGAAACTACATTAGCGGCGTTAAGTACTTTTCTTGGGATGAGTATAAAATGTTAAACTCGAGTCAGTACATGTGGCCTGAACGAAAATTCGTAAGACAGTCGTTGAAATTCGATCGTGTCGATGAAAGTTGATTTTCTGAGAGATAAACTTTTAATGTAAAATAATTGTAATAGTTCCGAAGTGTTAATTTTTTTATGTAATATAAATTTTCATATTTGTGTACGATAGCGCAATAAATGAATATTTTATTTAGCCACATAAATGCTAGTACTTTTATACTGATAAATAAATAAATTCGTGCAAATTTATTTCCTAACCATTCCAAAATATTAAAAAATGCACAACGTTAATGTTCAAGTTTTCACTTTTAAACTCCTAAACTAATGAACGGTTTTAATGGGGATTACTTCATGGAGTGCAGCTTTGTACAACTTGAGATATAGTTTATATTTCGATTTGGGACCCATAACTATTATTATTTCCAATATTTGTTTTGTACGGACAAATACTCTATGAGAGAATTTATTGACACACGGTTTGACAGTTCTGCTGTGAAACAATTTCATTATAACAATATTTTACGAAATAATTCTTGATGTTATGAAACTATTGACAAATTGATAAAATACAGTATTTTATTTATTATGTACAGAACAACGTTTGTCGGGTTAGTTAGTAAATAAAATAAAATAAGCCTTTATTGCTGTTATTATGAACTTAATTAACAAAATATATCAAAAGTTTAATAGAGGTAACAAAATATCATTTACTTAAGCTATCAATCTATCGTTGGCATTCGGTTGTTCTCTCCTTGTAACAGCTTGTCTTTCGACAAAGGCCTCCTCTAAGGCTTTCCACTTGTCTCTATCTTTTGCTATACGTAACCATTCTGGGCCCAATCATCTTCCCATTAAAATCATCTTCCCATCTCTTTGTCTGTCTTCCTCTGCTTCGTGTGCTTTCTCTAGGGTACCATTCGGTTATAATTTTGGTCCGTTTCTCTTTCTTTTCTCTCAACATATGTCCTGTCCAGTGCCATTTCAATTTTCTGTATACTGTTTGAACTTTTTTGAACTTAGTTATCCCTTTTATCTTATTTATCTGTACTCTATCCCTTCTCCTTACTCCCAATACGCTTCTCTCTATCCCGTTCTGACATATATTGATTTTATTTTGCTGCTGTTCTGTTAAGGCCCAAGTTTGGCATGCGTATGTCAGTATTTATTTATAAAACCAGGTAATGTGACATAATAACCTGCATTAGTAGGGCCAGTTAAACGAAGCCCGTCTGGCATTACTAATGGCGTCCGACTAACCTATTGTTATGTTACCATGCACTTTTGTCGTCTGGCAACATTTCAATGACGTAACCGTATCCACTCAGGGCGATTTCAACCAAACTGGACTAATTTATTAGTTACGAGAAACTACTGCTTTTCTAAGATGGAAGCTAATTTTTCATTTCTCGACCACTAACCTAGGAAAAATATAACTATCCGGGAGTAAAAAAATATTTGGGATATTAATTCACGAGTGGCTGGCTTTCACAGGATGCCGGCAAGATTATGAGTACCACAACGGCGCCTATTTCTGCCGTGAAGCAGTAATGTGTAAGCATTACTGTGTTTTGGTCTGAAGGGTGCCGTAGCAAGTGAAATTACAGGGCAAATGAGACTTAACATTTTATGGCTCAAGGTGACGAACACAAGAGTCTATCAGAATTTTTGGGTTATCCAACAATCCTCAGTGTCACTGCATTGTAATGGGCAGAGCTTATCAATTACCATCAGCTGAACGTCCTGCTTGTCTCGTTCCTTACTGTAAAAAAAAAACACTTTTACACAAATTATCATGTCTCAAATTTGGCATGACCTTTACTTGCATAAATAAATACATCATACAAATGTTTATACCGATGGTTTCGTATTCAGGATCTCTAGCTCAGTTGGCAGGTACTATATGTATCACATCATCGTTTCAGCCGGAAGACATCCACTGCTGAACAAAGCTATCCCCCAAAGATCGCCACGACGATCGGTCCTGCGCTGCCCTCATGCAACGTATTCCGTCAATCTTGTCAACCAGATCGACGGTCCATCTTGTCCTTCCAACACGGCGTCTTCCGGTACGTGGTCGCCATTCGAGGACTTTACTTTTGTTAATGACAATAAGAGATGAGATGAGCAGGCTGTTCAGCTGATGGTAATTCATTGAAGTGTTAAAATTTCACTATCTACGGCGACCTTCAGATCGAAACACAATAATGTTTACACATTAACTGCTTCACGGCAGAAATAGGCGCCGTTATGGCACCCATAATCTAGCTGGAATCCTGTGCAAAGATGCCTCCCACTGGCCCAAGGGCCATCTGTCCGTCGAACTATGTGCCCTGCCCACTGCCACTTCAGTTTCGCAACCAAGAACTAATTATAACTACGACCTATAAATAAAATGTTCTTCAATCTTACACAACCTAAGTCTTTATCTAATAGCGTGTGTATTTAAAATACTACCTGGTCCAGTATGGTCATGTTCATGAATATCAAGCATACTTGGCTATTTTTAACTACAGTCGGAAACAAATTGCTAGTTCCTGTCACGCACTGTCACTGCGAAACGATTTGCGCAATCCGTGAAATATATATTCCTGTCTATGTGATTGTAGAATTCATTAAATATACCATAGTATTTTCTTTGGTTAACGCGAGTGTTAAACATTTAAATAAAACACTTTTAAAGGATGAAAACGCTTGTCATTGTTATTGTGTTTTTACGTAAGATTAATTGCGTTTGACTTTTCAAGACCTCTCCAGATCTCGTTTTCAGGGGGACTGACGAAATCTGGAACGGATTGAGACATAAGGTGATATTGATGCAATTTGACACAGCGATAGACTGGAGCTTGAGAAAGGACATATACTACATTTTATCCCGGAAAAATCTATGGTTTCCGCGGGATTTGTGGAAGCCTGAAATTCACGTCGATGAGCTATAACTATACCAATAGTAGGCTTATGTTGGGAGTGAAAACGGGAACCGGAACTGGAATAAGCAAAACTGGAATTGTATATGAGATAATCTTCAATTCCAAATTTGCTTATTATTTTTAAAACTCTTTATGTACATGAACGAAGTTGCGGGCTTCAGCTAGTAAAATATAAGTTTGGATTCAAAATAATCAGATGTGTACGTTCACACGGATGGTATAGTGACTGTTAGCCGTATATACATTAATTATATTATCTATAAAGGGATGTGCTTAAAAGTGTATAATGGCTTATGTAATTTTAAAGATATATAACATAATTTCAGAAGGGACATACATATATTTTCATATGAAACTATTTGAAACTAAAACCATGATAAAATTAACAAAAACTGTATTTCCCTAAACGTGAATATATCTATACCTGGCTGAGATATTTCTTGCTATATAAATTAATACTTTTAAAATTAAATGAAGCCCTTAAGCGCTCTATCATTGATATCTATCCATCTATATAACATCAGGAAAGATAAAATGATAAATTAATTTGCAGCTTAATCGGAAATCAATAACAAATTATTTTCTATCCATAAGACAAATCCAATTTTCTATAAAAAAAAATTAAACGTTTATGTTTTTAACATAATGAAAATGCAGTTCCATTTCAACATAGTATCTGCATTGGTTTGAAATCACAACCAAATCATGTTAAAAAGACTATGTTACTTTTTTGCACGTTACCCTTTAACTTTAAACGTTTTCAACACCGAATATAAATAACATAAAAAAGCCATTGTAAATAGATCGGTTTTTATTTACAGGCTAAAGAATATACAATTTTTCTTTTACTTGAAGTGTATAATTTAAATTAAATCAAAGCCAATCCCACTAATAGAAGCTCCAGATAAAAGTGAATCAGTTCATATTTGATAGGACTCATTACAAGTACAATCAGAAACTAAAGTGAATAATAGATAATATTATTATATTGGTTACTTTTCAGGACCGTCTGATAGAAGTGTTGTAAATACTTTGGTTTTAATAGGTGGAAACGATTGTAATTAGATAGCTTGCAAAATCATTTGATCACCTATTCAACAAAAGTATTATGTATCAGAATCTAAAGCAACTGAAGTATGCAAGATCTTCACCATTACTGATGAAACTATCTTTCAACTATACATATTAACACTGACACTAGAAAGATATCAAAGTTACCAAGGAGTTCCATTTAAATTCAAATATGGCTATTTTGAATCACTCTTGGTAATTCAGATTCTATAGCACTTATTTGAAAAAATATGCCTCAGACCTAAAAATAACAAGACCATGTAAATCACTGCCTTTATGGAATAGCCTAACGTTTGCTTGTACAGAAAAAAAAACTAAAAAATAACACATACTATAGTTCTAGTAATATAATTATATTTCTCATTTAGTCCCAATTCTTAGATATCATCCTTACTATCTGGATGTGTTCCTTCACAAAGCAGTGGCGTATCATATAGGCAATTAGAAAGTGCCTACCTCGTTTTGAACCTTAATAAATATAGCACTAGTGTTAAAGTTGATTTACTACCTACGGTAGTCTACAGATTGCATATACGAAGCAAGTAGCAGCGTTTTATACAACTTATATCGTACTGTAAGAATAAAGCACAACTACGAATAGTTAGATCTACAGTGTCTAAACCCTGTCACAAAGTTATTTTCCAGAAACTTTTTGCCATGTTCAAAAGCTGTGAAATATGGTTAATTGCGTGGTATTTTCAAGACAATAAAACAAAGATACTTCCAAAAATCACGTGCAATCTGTATGTGATTCTTCTGCTGTTATAACAGATTTGATATAACAGATACACGTTTGTCCTCCTCCCTTATTTAAAGCAAATCAGAATCCCGGCAAAATAAGTTTTGTTTGTGACTATACAAGTAACTGAATAAATGCATCGATGCATCCCTCTCAGCAACTTCACTGTACCGTGAAACTAAGCGCATATAAACGCTAATACTGTTATAGTATTGCACACAGTACTTATCCTGCCACTATCGTGTGTACAATATCAAAATGGTACCACACTACATTCTGGTTATAACACTGGCCGTAGCAGTCAGCGCACGGACAGCAAATACCCACCAAAATACCGTTGACGAAGGCAGAAGTTCAGAAGACACAGTTTTAGGTGATGTCAAATTCGCATACGAAACGTACAGGGATTGCAGCGGCAGTGACATCTCGAGTTGTCTGAAAGTTAAATTAGCTAAGTCGTTGAACAGAATAGCAAAGAGCGACGAAATAACTCTGCTTGGTGGTATCACGATCACAAAGGATAAGAATGCAGTCGAAAAAGTGGAAGTTGAGGAGGCTATTCCAAGAGGTCTTGATGAGAGATCGTTGGACAACCTCCTTTTGGACAAAATCGTTGGATTCTTGCAAACTCATACCATCCAGGTAATGTATAATAATTAGATTTAACGATTGAAGATAATAATATTTGGTAGCTTTAATTTAAATAGATGTACGGAGAGTAGAAATTATTCTGACATTATGTCGCTGAATTTTAAGTATTAAAAAAAATATCCGAAAGTTAATCAAAAAGTAGAAAACCGACAAATTCAATTTAATATTGACAATGACAACGAAAATGTCGTTTTCGGTGAGGTTTTTAACAAAAAGCTATTGAAATATGCTAGATAATATTATCCAATATAGGTCTTGGGTGAAATTACAAAGAAATTTTGGAATGTTGTATATTTATAAAAGAAAATAAGGCCTCTGAGTTTCTTACGCCCGTTATTCTCAGGATTGACGCATTTAGTTCTGTATGGATAGTAGTTTTTGACTTTCACTAAGTGATTTCATATCCTATTTTTTTGGAAAGAAAGAATCATAAAAGAATTTGGTAATGCAAACG